>NC_056727.1:1014604961-1014717461 GCF_019279795.1 Protopterus annectens
AAGCTCACTGACAAAAATGTGTCATTATCCCCTTTGGGGAAACCCAGTTCCCATGACTTACCAGATTGATGGTAGTCCCCTGAACACAGAAGGTGTTATAAGAGATTTGGGAACACAGGCTGACAGCAACCTCTTCTTTGACCACCACATTACCACTGTAGTCAGAAAGTCCTTCTATGTAGCACATCTAATTACTAAGGCTTTTGCATCCAGGAAGAAAGAGGTCATAGTCTTCCTCTACTCTTCCCTCATTAGGCCAATCATCAAGTACAATGCATTATTTGGCATGTATCTCACTAGACACCTGCAACAACTGGAGAGGCTGCAAAAATACCTCACAAACAGGATCTTAGGCCTTAAACACTTCTCCTCTATGGACAGACTACATAAACTACAACTATTCTCTATCTCATATCGCCTACTTAGAGGTAATCTCTGCTTGACTTACAAAGCTATGTCTGACCCAGCTCTGTTAGAAATGCTACAGTTAGAGAAATCCCAAGCCCTGCACCACAAACTCCACAGACCTCACCCTCATTACCACAATCAACACAGCATGCTGGAGGGACAGGTTCATAACCCAGAGAGTGCCCATGCTATGGAATACACTTGCCATACATGTCAAGCAGAGCACCTCATTGGCCCTCTTGAAGAGAAATCTTGATGAGTGGATGGGAAATAGAAAATCCACCTCTGGGATCACTCCAGTGACTCTACTCGACAGAGGCACTGTGAGCTAAGGTCGAGTAGCATGATGGCAGGGTAATCCTATGGGCTAGACTTTGAAAGGCTCCAGGCCCATTAGCCTAGTACACACCTATGAACCTCTGAACCTATATATATATATATATATATATATATATATATATATATATATAGTTATATAGAGAGAGAGAGAGATACATACAAATATATAGAGAGATCAATATATATATATATATATATATATATATATATATATATATATATATATACATATATGTGCTCGGAACATGTAGTGGTGTTGTATCTTAGAATCATACTCTCAAACTCTTAGTGCAACACATCTGTCCAAAGGCTGTCAGAATGGGGGTCAATGGGCCCAAACTACGGACCTCTTTTAAATATTGCCTTTATAAATGTAGAAAGTTGCCAGAGTAACACAGTTTGTTTCAGCATACATATTCTGATGGCTGTGAGGTCTGAAAATGAAATGTATGTCATTATTTACTGACAAAAATCCCCATCTCATCACAGTGATTTACCAGAGAAATTATACTAATCTGTAAAACAGACCAGAAATATGAGCAATAAACCTGGACATTCTGAAACAATCCAGCCAGTTGAGAGGTATGCTCAGAACCCCTTACTGCAAAGAATCTGGACCAAGGCTGACAAAGTGGTGGGTGGAAGACATGAAAATGGGGGCATATCTGAAATAATGGCATAGATAAGCTGACACAGTTGCTGCAGCAACGCCCTTCTGCTGTAACATATATTCCCTGAAATAGCAGAA
The DNA here is from genome assembly GCF_019279795.1 of Protopterus annectens. NCBI lineage: Eukaryota > Metazoa > Chordata > Ceratodontiformes > Protopteridae > Protopterus > Protopterus annectens. Next base: position 1,014,606,457 of record NC_056727.1, read on the forward strand.
GTAATTGAAATAGCAAATCTGCTGTGGGGAATTACACATGTATTTCCAAATATATCAGGCACTACAGGGATGTAACAGCACTGAAAAACAGACACCAGTGTGAAAGTGCATACCCACAATTAATTTCACCACAGTCACAAAGCGGTAAGTCAAGTGAGCAGTAGAGTATACAGACTGTGTGAACAAATACATCATTGTTTGTCACTCACACACTACTCCTACATATACATATACTGGCCCAATTCACAGTGTAGTCTGAATCATGACCATGGTACAGGACAAATCTCAGTCTGCCCCTGAAAACACATGCAGCCAATAGACCAGTAGAAACTGTGGCAGCATGCACAGTCAGATAAAAAGGGAGCCATAACACTTACATCTACCCCCTCCATACACAGCCCAAATAACATGTACTCATGACATGTCTACACAATCCTGACAGTATGTCAATAATGGCCAGACATACACAGACCTCTCAAATGTACAGTTTACCTCAGAATGTACAGGTTCAGGCCTCATATCTATGGCCTCTTCCCTGTAACATGTCTGTGGGTCTATGACATCACTGGTATTTTATTTTATTTTATTTTTATGGTACCTGTATGGTAGCAGGAAAGAAGGCAAGAAATAATGATGCTAAATACTTCTGAGCCTCATAGTGCATGACATCTGGACAAAGCCTGGCATCATTTGGGGACAGAGTCACAAACACAGGTGTAGAATGGATATATTGCTGTGATAAACTGAGACAGTTGCTGATGTAACAGGGTTCGTTGTAACATATCCTTTATGATGAATATGAAGTCAGTAATACCAATGGATGCTAGTATTTACTGACTGCATTTCCCAGAGTCCCTGACTGATTTTCCAAGGACAACTGTCTGGGGAACAGACAAAACATAACATGAAAACATGTGGCCAGTCTGTAGACAGCATGCCAGTGGAGAGACATATCAGAGACATATCACTGTCAGATGTGAAGTCACTGAGTAAATGTATGTCCACACAAACCTTGTCGATCTATCAACCCACCATGTGTATAACACTACTGATGACATAGAATCTGTTCACAATTCTGGAGATATGTCTCCCATGTTGTTGGACTGTCTCCAAATGTCCTGTCCTGTGAAGTATTCCCACCTAATGTCTGAATCTGTAGACCACCAGCTCTGTAATGTCCCTCACACTGGTCTGTAATGCCCTCTCAAAGGCAACACATGTAGGTGTCCATAGTCTTGATACTCTATCTGACTGCATCCTACATGAACACAGGCATGGCTTTTCAGACCCATTCAGCAGTGCAGTCTACCACAGCCTGAGCACTGGTGTCATCCCATTTGCACAGTGAATAGACAGAGAAAGTAGATAGCATGCAGGTTATGCATTAGGATGAATGTTCTGAAGGATAGAAGTCTGAAACTGAAATGTATGCCATTACTACGACAGCAGTCCTCAACAACATGGCCAAAAAACAAAGTACTCTACAGTTAATATAATAATATCATATTAATATCCAGTACAGGATACATCAAAACATACAGCTGAAACCCCAAGAACAAGATAGAGAAGTACTCAGAGTCCCAGCTTTGCAAGCAGGGGTGCATGGTTCAAGTACTGAATTTTACATGGAAAAGCAGTGTTAAAAGCATATAACGTGATATTACCCTTGTATACACAAGTGTTTCATACAGTATAGTCACACCCCTTGCTACTGTAATGACAGTACATAGAAGCATGTTCTGTAAAGGAAATCAAATACACTTACTAAATTATTTCATTACTCTGCTATTTTATAAGACTGGAATGTGAGCAATGGTTACCAAGGCTGAGCAATGGTTAGCAGATTTAAGCATTGCTCAAACATGAATTCAGTTAGCTCAGCTAAGCGGATTTGTGCACTGGTAAGCATCATTAAGCGAAGCCTACATGGGTTAAGCGCCTATTAGTTTAACCGTTTATTAGTACCACTTATCGTCACACAAACCTGCTTAGAACTGCTTAAAACAGCTTTAATCACTCTGTTTCCATCAGCCTCTGTTCTGCCCAGGAACAAAGTAAACATCCCTTGCAGGGCTTGAACACAGAACTCTCTACACCATAGCAATATCAGTTTACTACTAAGCCATCTGAGGTACAGAAATTCCTGATGCTTTTTCAAACATACCATGTATTACAGCCACTTTACAACAGGGATGAAACACTGTGTAAATGGGAGTGATTGGTATCTACAAATATATGTATGAAAAATTATATATACATATATACAGAGATAGATATGTATGGTGATACATAGGGTCTATATTGCATCACCGAATGCTTAAAAAAGCGAACAGTGATTAATCGACCATATGTAAGCGAAAGTTTACAATATCGATCTGTCAGAACAGTGATTTTTTTTCCAAGGGAAAAAAATTGCTGCTCCAACAAAAAAAAAAAGAAAAAGAAAACACTTTATAACATTACATTAAGTGGGGGGCTTCACCCCCCACACCCCCCTACTTAAATATACCAACTCCGAGACTGCACCACAGTGCCGAAAACAGCAAAGTAGTGACGCAGCCAAACAAATTCTTTCCCAGGGAAAGAATTTGCTTACATGCCGCTTCGATATTTTGCTGTTTCAGTCTTTTATGTTCGACCAAGGCACATTCGAAAGAATGCGTATTCAGTCTTCTAACAGGAACCCGATACATACATATAAATGTATGACAATATGTAAATATATTACCAATAAAAATACTGAGGTGTATGCGTATATATATATATATATATATATATATATATCTATATAAATAAAAATGTAAATGTTCGCTTGTTCAAAATCTTAAATCTCCAAACGTTCTTCACCGATTGCTTTAAAATTTTCACACAATGTTGCATTCGAATACGTGAATATGGACGTTTTTATATACCTACTATGGATTCTATATATTTGTATACAAATATGCAATTTTATATGTTTTTGTTATAACTTTCTTTCTTCTTTTTCAGTGCAATCGATCAGCTTTAGTTCATCCAAATAATGCCTCGCAAAAGATCAAACTTAGGTTGTCGTACTGGCGGAGCGGAAGCAGTGCGACGAGTAATTGCAAATCAAACTGAGGAAGAACGGGCATCAGCGAACGAGCAAAACAGACAAAGAGTAGCTCAAATACGTGCCGAGGAAGCAACCAGACTTGAGGATGCACGGTTGCGAGCACGGCGATCACGTTCTGCAGCTTCAGATCTGCTTCATTCTCCTCGATCAACACCAGCGGACAAAATAAATGCTTGCCTGAAATACTCTACTTTGTGGCAACATGTAAAAACATTAAAATTAACTACAAATATGCATGTCCAGCTGCAAAATGATCAATCAGCTGAGATATTCTCACATCAATTGCTGGAAATTGGGAACGGAATGGTGCCAGTTGATCTGACTTCAGGACGAATTTCATTGCCTCATAACTTCTGCAATTTAGTGACGTCAAAAGAAGAATTGGTTGAAAAGGTATTTCCCAATATTCAAACCAATTATAAGAATCACGATTGGCTGACTGAACGAGCTATTCTTGTGGCCAAGAACAAAGACGTCTATGAACTTAACAATATTATTCAGTCTAACATTCAAAGCGAGGCAGTCACATACAAGTCCGTCGACACTGTTGTGGAAGCAGATGAAGAGGTTAATTATCCAACAGTATTTTTGAATTCACTTGATCTGCCAGGGATGCCACCGCATGTACTGCAATTGAAAATCGGCGTGGCAATTATCATGTTGCGAAATATCAACCAGCAAAAGCTTTGCAACGGCACGCGGCTTGCAGTAAAAAAAATTAATGAGCAATGTCATAGAAGCAACAATTTTGACAAGACCTTTCAAAGGTGAAGATGTCCTCATTCTTCACATTCCTATGATTCCAACGGATATGCCATTTCAATTTAAGAGATTGCAATTCCAAATTGGATTGGCGTTTTCAATCACCATCAACAAAGCTCAGGGCCAATCTTTAGAATTGTGCAGTTTAGATCTACACACGGATTGCTTCTCACATGGACAATTATATGTTGCATGTTCTAGAGTCGGCAAACTAGACAATCTCTATATCTGCACAGACAATGGAACAACAAAAATTATTGTATACCCACAAGCATTGTGAAATTAAACATATTAGAAACGTGCGCTTTCTCTTTTCTTTCTTTTCCATTTAACCAGACTGAGCCACAGCAGTGCATGGCTGGGTACAGCTCTCTCTCTCTATATATGTATATATATATATATATATATATATATATATATATATATATATATATATATATATACATATATACATACATCTCTCAAAATGCCCATACAGACATATGCTGCTGATAGACCACTCATAACTGGGGCAGCATTTTACAGTTGGATACAAAAGGTACCCATGCCACTGACATCTGCCCCCCATCCAAATAATACCTAAGCAGTATGTTGCTTCTAAAACATGATAGGCCATATACAATTGCCAGACATACAATTACCTCTTAGCAAATAAACCAACATGACTGAATACAGTAATGAGAAAAACAACGAGGCAGTAATTCACACAAGTTTATTATACTCTGATGTCTTGGCCAAAGCATTCAAGGAGTAAAACATACAAAAAGCAATTAACAGTTATAATTACATATTTAAATACACAGCCTCCAATTACAGTCCTCATTAACCCCTAGGGGATAAAATATCACATTTATAGATATAAATTGATTCTGTACATAACAATTGTTCTTTTATGACTGATCAAACTAAGAAACAGACATTTTCAGAAACAATACCTTATAACCCACACTGTCCCCATGGTGAGATTTAAAAAATGCACAGCTATAGAACTGTTTTCTTTCTTATCAGTAATACCTGTCACATGTCCTAACAGCCTAGTTTTAAAACATGTCTTACTCTCCCGCACATAACATGTTACAAGAGCTTTCTCTATACACTGACCTCTTGAATGTACAGAGTTCCACGTTTTCCAACCTTTGCCCTCAGCAGGAATGACAGTGCTAAATAATGATAGACCATACCTATCAATCTTTTACTGTATGGCATCCGGACAAAGCTTTACATAATTGGAGGACATAGGCTCAAAAACATGGTCAAACTTGGAATATTATTGTTATACACTAAGAAAGTTACTGCTGTTGCAGGGTTTGTTGTAACATATCTTTTCTGAGGAATATGAAGGCAGAAACACAAATGCATTTACTGATTGCAATCACCAGAGTATGCTACTGATTTGCCAAGGACAACATCTGTCTGGGGAACAGACCAAACATAACAGGCAAAGCTCTGGCCATTATGTGGATAGCCCTACAGTTGAGAGATATGCAGACACAGAACTTTGTCACAGTTAAACTAGCAGTATTTAAACCATATAACAGCAATACTCACATTCTGCCTCTATGCCTTGAACCTTCTCCACCATTTAGTTGGCTTGTCTCCACAAGTCTCATTGTAAGAGGTATTAGCTCACACACTTCCAGGATGTCTTCCTCACAGGTAAGGGAAAGGGCCAATGCCCACATGGAATACTCATTTATAGGAGTGTGTTGCCATGACATTGGCTATTGAAATAACTACACAGCTGCTCTGCATGCAATTAGCAACAGGGGAATACCAATCGGTGCACAGGCCATCACATGGTCATGAACATTACCTACAAAAATCAAGCTGTCATCTATTCAAACCACCTCGGTCATAGACAGTGATATACTTAAAAACAGAAAAACTGAATACAGCAGAAGTTATTGACTAAATCCACTTACAAAAAGGTATGTGAAACAAGTAAGCATACAACTGAATGCAGTACGTGGTCTGTAGTAATGGTAATGAGGAGTTTGAAAGAATATGTCTCAACAAGACTTGCTGTAGTGATGTACTGCTGAACAGCACCAATGGCCATAGCATGTGGCTCTGTCTGCAGTGACATAGATCACAGCTCAGGCCTCTGACTCAACCCAGGAAAGGACAGCTGACATTTTCCAACTACTGCAGTGTCTGTCAAACGTCACTGTTAGGCCAGCTACTGGGATGTTGTACATAGCCATATGTTACATGTGAATATAACTATGATACACATTTTGTCTTGTAAATATAAGAGACCTATACAGGGCATGTGCATGGTAAAGTACTGCTGCACAAGTGTGTGTGTTGAAATGCATGTGATATAGTGAGTTCATACCATTCAACTGTGCAGTCTTATAAGCACTTGTGTGCATGATATCTGTAGCCACTTACACACAGAGCTGTGTTATGTTAGGCAAACCATTGTCAAGTCTGTTAACAATGATACTGTAACATAATAGCCTAGATATGAATGTGAAACATCCTCCAGGTTAGCACTGTGATAGCAAAGCCTACTGTGCAATCAACTTACTTATCTATGTATGCAAATAAGTTGTGCATGTTCTACTTGTGTGTAATATCAGTTTCAGTGCATGCAACAGACATAAATGTTTACAGGTACTGATTGTTGCATTGCCATGACAATGATATGGGTAGTAGGATAGACATGAGTATCAGGTTGTAATGGGAGAACTGTGCAACTGTGTTATTACCCTCTGCCCATGCCTACCATACAAAAATGAGACCATAGAAAATCTTTTCAAAATGTTTCCCACCTTGAATGTGACCCATAACCTGGACAATTCTACTGACAGCCAAACAAATCTGTTAGGGGAGAACATATGTAACATAAAAAACGTAATATAAACTAGTTGCATACATGTGCACACAGATAAACCACTACTTGGTTGATGCACCTCTTGCAGTAATCACAGCATTCTCTTTTTGGTTACACACATGCCATTAATTAACAAGACTCTGACTAACCCCAAATAATGATCAACTGTCGTAGTAGGATTTATTTGACATTTACCCAGTTGCCTGCTACAGGAAAAGATATGTTTGGCAGAGAGCTTACAAAGCATTGAATGGATCTCATTGTGGAAAGGTATCAGTGAGGAGAAGAGTAGAAAAAGTGTCCACAACATTGGACATACCATGGAATACAGTGCAGACAGTCATCAGACAGTGGAGAAGATATGGGACAACAGTGACACTGCAAACACCTAGACATGCATCCCAAATGGATGACATGACAAGATGACAACTTGCCATGGAGGCTGACAGGGGACCTACAGCAACCCTGAACGAGCTGCAAGAATGCCTGCCCAAGTATTGGGTGTGTACCACATGTGACAGCAGTCTTCTGTATTCCCCATATGTCTGCCCTATGGGGTAAGTTTGTGAGATGGAAGCCTTTTCCTACACAGAAAAATGTCCAGGGCTGGACAAACATTGCCAAACAGTACATCAAGTCTCCAAAAAGCATGCTGGACAGTGTGTCATGGTATGATGACACCAAGGTTGCACATTTGGCCCACAATTCCAAGAAGTATGTATGGCCCAAAGCAACACTTTGCATCACCAAAAGAACACCATCCCCCTGGTGAAGCATGGTGGTCGCAGTATCATGCTCTGGGGTTGCATTTCAAAAGCTGGAACTGGGCCTCTACTCAAGATGGTGGGAATTATGAACATTTCCAAATACCAACCGCTTTTATCCCCAAACCTTCAGTCATCTGATAGAAATATGAAGATGAAGAGAGATGTTATCTGTCAACATGACAATGAGCCCAAGCATACATCCAATTGACAAAGGAATGGCTTCACCAGATGAAAATTACAGTTTGGGAATCTGCCAGCCAGTGACCAGACCTACATCCAATAGAAAATTGGTGGGTTGCCCTGAATAGGGCTGTGCACAAGAGATGGCCTCACAAATTGACATATTTGTAGCACTGTTGCAAGGAAGACTGGGCAACCATTACCAAGTAAAAATGTGCCATGATGATAGACTCCGAGCTAAGATGACTGAATGCTGTCATTATCTCAACAGGTGCTTCCTCAAAGTATCTATTTAAGGGTGTGCAAATTCATGCAACCAGCTTATTGTACTGATTTCAACTTGCATATGTTTTCCCACAACAGGTTGTTATGTTTTAAATGGAATTGTACTGGCTATAGGTCACATTAAAGGTGGGGATTGTTTTAAAATGAGTTATTGTAGTGTCAAGTTACAATAGCACAAATAACAGGCATTGTTACAGGGGTGTGTACAGTTATATATATATATCCACTGTAACTGTATGGACTCAGCAATACTTGACCTGTAAAACCCACCTCCACCAAGGTAGAGTAATCCCCACTGGTGGACAGCAGCAATACACAAACCACATAATAGGTTGCTATACTGCTGTACAGGGCCACATAGGTGCAGACAACAACTTGGAAGCATGTCCATCTCTATCTGAGCAAGCATGTAAGGTCACAGGTGACTCCCTGTAAGGTTAAATATGACTACAAATCACATATATCCACACTGCCAAGGCCAGTCACAAGGATGTCTTCACATATGTTGTCAATCTCAGAGGCAACAACACAATTCACCATGTACTGGTGTTAAATCACACCTCATGCACACGGCCATGGCTATAGGCAACCTGCATCAGACAGGTTAGGTGTGAACATCACCCCTCTGTCCCCCATCCCTATAGGGAGATATGCCCATCAACTTCACCCAACCCCTCATAAATGGTGAGCGGGTACATATTGCCTACTGAAAGGCAACAACAGCAAGTCTCCATGTGGCCTGATAACATTCCTGTCTGCATCCTACATGAATTTGGGTATGTACTCACAGTTCCATCACACACTGTAGTGAAACACTGCCTTGGCAACATCCACACCCCATCCACATGGAAGATGGCCACTGTCATTCCTGTACACAGAAATGAATGGGGAATAGAGATTTATACAATTAACTGTCCATCATCAGGGGAAATATGACACATCAGGGTCAGGAGTGCAATGCAAGCTAATATTATTATGATAGATTACATGGGTATGGTGTAGTTGTGAATTCTGGCAACAAATATCCACTGCTGATGTGCAATTTCTATCCATACTGTTGACAACTGTATGAAGTGCTATGATGTGTTTTACTGTTTATGTCTTCTAGGTGTGATACAGCACCGCCAAAATCCACCCTACAGCTCAGCAGAAACATTGGAAATAATTGACACCATTGTCAACCATTATGAAGTCATGTTTGGCCATGATCAGGAACATCTGTGGGAGTGGACTGCCCTGTGGAATGACCTAGTCTACAGGGTAAATGATGTCGGCCTGCAAACAAGAACCTATGAGCAGGTCCGGCATCATGCTACCAACCTCATACATAATGCCCGGTGAAGGGCTGCTGCCATAGCCAGAGAAGCAACAGCCATGGGTGGGGCCTAGTCATGCTGGCCCCACTGACACCCACAGAACAGCTGCTCACCAACCTTGGTGCACCCACTCCAGACACACATCTTGCTGAATCCAGCATTGTGGATGTGGGTGTCCCCCACACAGTGGATGAGGACCATGCAGGTAAGGCCCTAGTGCACATTAGTACAGTACTTTAGTATACATACTTATATCTGCAGAGTATCTACATACACATGTCAGATAAGATAGTAGTTGTGGATTAAGTATTGGACAATGGTGCTGTTGAAAAGAACCAGATGTCCTTCCAAAACAGATGGAAGGACATGTTGAGTACTATCCAGCGAGGCTGCCAGGAGACATACAGAAACACTAAGAGACTTGCAGGACTCACTGGCAAGAACTGGTTGTGTAGTACATGTGGCAACTCTCACCTGAAGTCTTCATAAGTCTGGCCTATGGGGTAGGGTCAGTAGATAAAAGCATTTACCTACACCAAACACCATGCAGGGTTGTGTACAAGTAGCAAAACATAACACCAGCTCTCCCAAAGGCATGTGTTGAAATGCGTAATGGTGTAATGAGACCAAGGTTCAAACTTACACCCCCTATCCCTAAAGCTACATGTGGTGCACAAGTAACATCTCACTTCACCTGAAGACCACCATACACATGTTGAAGTGCACTGGTGGCAGTGCCCTGCTTTAGGGGGTGCTGTTCATTATCTGGAACTAGGTCTGTAGGCACTGTGGAGTTAATTATAAACAGTTCAAATAACACTCACATGTGGGCCAAAGCCATCAAGTGTCTGCAAGACAGCTGAGGATGGAGAGGGGTTTCAGCTTCCAACATAATAATGACCTGAAGCATACATCCAAAGCTACCTAAGAATGGCTCTGCCTGAATACAATCAAGGGTATGCAGTGGGCCAGACAAACAGCAGACTTAACAACAATAGTAAAACCCAGTGTGACCTCCATCTGTGCACGTGCACTGCCCTTGCCAGCTGACAGAGTTGGGGGACCTTTGCAGGGAAGACTGTCGAAGTAATGCCAAGTCAAGATGTGCTATGCTGATACTCCCCCTCCCAAGAAGAGTGACTGTAGTTCACTTAACAGGTGTTTCAAAAAAGCATTGATTTTAAAGGTGTCCACACCTATGCAACCACTGTATCGTATACATCTCAGTCAGTATATTTCCCAACTAACACATTTGTTTGTTTCTCTATTGGATTGCACAGGTCATATGTCACATTTAAGGTAGGCAATATTTTTAAATACAGTATTGTGGACTCATTTTATATAATACAAGAGCCTGCTATGTTAAAAGGGGTGTGTACATTTATCATATCCATGTTAAGCTTACACGGTTATTGGTGTAACAGGATTTGTTTGAATATACATTCACTACTGGTGATGAGGTCCTCAAATCAAATGTATGTAATTAATTAGTGACATCAATCCTCATATGATCCCAGTAATGTGCCAGACAAACACATATGGGTTGTGAGGAACAGAGCAAACATATGTGCCACATTCTTCAATGATTTGTACATTTGTGAGGTATGGTCTACAGTAGTTGCCACTATGTTATACAGGTGAACAGCAATAATGTGTACATGGGTGCAGTGTGTGCTAGGGGAATGGGTGTCACCTACTAACAGCACCCATGCATCCCAGAGATTTATATTGTTAGTAACAAGGATTGAGAATGGCTGCAATGCATGATGATGAGGGCTGTGTGTCATGCATGTCACCTTGTGGTTAATGTGAGGTCTATGTAATAGCTTTGTGCCACCTCAACTGTAAGTGTCTGTGTGCATGTCTGCATGTGTGGCAGCCAGCCATAATGTACAGGTATTAATTTACATTTATTGTCTCCCCCTCACAGATGGCAATTGTTGTCAGGGTCTCTCCCACTTGGGAACTAATGTCAGTGTCTCTGAAGACTCTGACAATGATGGTAGCCATAGTAAGGCACAGGCCATAGCCAGATAACAGGTGAGGTCCCACACAGGTGGACGGGCAGTGGTGCTCAAAGGCAGACTACTGCCCATCATGCCCCTGTCACAAGTTCCACAGCAAGTGTCACCAGATGCATGTTTAGGACTGTCATGGAGGCACAGGCATGTCGTGAACATAACACAAGACAGCTTCTCAAGATTGTGACTGCCACTCATCCTGCTATGCGTGACAACCTCCATGATCATGCTGATGCCCACCGTTATTATGCTGAGGTCATGATAGATGGATGGGTGAGTTGGTGGGAAGTCTTAACCATGGGATGGCAATCCTTGAATATGGAATGTCTGTGACAGAGCATGTGGTGGGAGTTGTCCTTCAGCCACATGGTCATAGGACATCTGCACGAACAGCTGAGGTTCCATGTGGCCATGCTACTTCTCGCTCCCATAGTGACAGTACCAGCAGCATGAATGCAGGGGGGTTTGCTGTCCATGCAGGCCATGGGCACATGTTCCTGGCCATTGCCAATGGGGACACAGATCCAGCAAACAGCGATCACCATCAGGGAGTAGTACTGCATCTGGCCTTGTGCCTGGTCATGCCAGTGGGTCCCCTGGCAGGCCCAGTTCCCATGTCTGTGACTGAAAGTGGTGAACTGCACACCCTGCCATATATGGTTCACAGCTGTCCAACATACCCCTGTGCAGGGCAGCCACATGGTGTTGTGACTGTGTGAATCCACACACACACACACACACACACACACACACACACACACACACACACACACACACACACGCACACACACACACACACACACACACACACACACACATCACCATCGAGCCAGGTCTCCTCCAGACTTACACACACTACCTCTGCATGGCCCATTTCATGAACAACCCCCAAACACACACCCATGATGTCAACCAAATGGCACAGCCTAGGCCTCAGGCAAACCCACCCCACACCCTGTGCATATGATGAAACCTGTGCCATATCCCTGTCATCCATACCATCAATGCAGGTACATGCTAATATGGGTCTGATGTACAGGGTGAATTTAGTACAGTTTAACAATGTAATGCTGTGTAAAGTATCAGCCAGCATGTTTAATGGTTACATGTCAAGAGTGTGTAGCTGTCCAGCTGTGATGCATTATTGTTGTTATTAACTCTGACAGAATGTGGTCTCCATAATGTATTCTGTTTATCTTCTATGTGTCTGTGTGCCAGCAGGATGTGGCCATGCAGACATTATCTACAAGGAGTATGGCAGTGTGGTAACAAATTGAGTGTGTCATATCCAGGGTACAGCTGTACACAATTAGCAGGTCTGTGTAACAGTTTTTGCATGTGCCATGTAGCATATATGGCTGAGGGGTGTATACAGGTAAGTGCATGGTGGCTGACATCAGCAGCTCTTGTACAGTGGACAATGGTATGTGTAGTGGGTAGAGGACACCTCAGATTTGTAAATTCTACACATCCAGTGGGTATTGTGTTGACCCAACACACAGAGAATACTGGTCACACACACTCACACACACACACACACACACACACACACACACACACACACACACACACACACACACACACAATCACAATTACCAGTGTTGGGTTTCAAATCTCTGCTCATCTAGTTAGTGGTAGTACAGTATTATGCAGTTATCACAAGTGGCACAGAGATCACAGTGTGTAGAGTTTCCAAAGTACATGTATAGTGAGTAAAATCATGTGCCCTTGTAAAGTATGGAAATGGGTGGTGTAGTGGGTGTGACAGGTCTCATACTAATGTTAGGCACACGTGTACACACTCCCAAAAACTGCTATACACACCAATGCACACACACAAGTCTGCCAGTACTATGATTAAGAGCCATGCCTCTCTAGCTGCTCATTCCATACTGTTACATAGATGTTTCACACAGCACAGGGCCTATAGGTCTGCAGAGTGTGTACAGACACCTCTACAGTTGATGTATAAAGCCCTCGTACAGTGGAATGTAGGACGTGTGCTGGGAGTATGATGGCCTACCATTGTAACAATTGGCCACCAAATGGATATATTCCTCACTCAAACACACACACTCAGGATACTGGCCTTGCACACACACACACACACACACACACACACACACACACACACACACACACACACACACACACACACACACACACACACACACACACACACACACACAGACATTTGCCAAGACTGAGATTTATAGGATCATAGGATCATGTGTTCATAGGTGTGTACCAGGCTAACGAGCATGGAGCCATGACAAGCCTAGTCCATGGGAGTGACCTGGCATGATGTGACCTGACATTATTTTCCATTGTGTCTATCAACCATTGCCACTTGAGTGATGGTCCTGGTGACAGTTAAATTCCTCATCCATTCATCCAGATTTCTCTTGAAGAGGCCCAGTGTGGTACTCTGACATATGTGCAACATATATTGCATGGCATGTCCATTCACTGGGTGATGTACCTGTCCCCCAGCATGGTCTGTTGATTGTGGTAATGAAGTTGAGGTATCCATGGCATGTGGTGCATACAGATCAGAGTTTCACTAGATATGGCATTCCTAACACTAGCCACACATGGCATTGCCAGTCAAGCATGGATTGCTTGTAAGTAGCCAAGATGTGGCCAAGATTACTTGGAGGTATTGCACTCTTTCCATATAGGACAGTTGTTTGTGGGCTAGGGTCCTATTTGTGAGGTACACTTGCAGCCTCCACAGCTGTTGCAGGTGTCTAGTGAGCTACATGACAAATGGGCATTGTACCTGCTGGTTGGCCTCATGAGGAGAAAGTAGAGGGAGACACTGACCTCTTCCCTATTGGATGACTCACCCTTACTTATGAGATGTGCCACATAAAAGTTATTTCTGCCCACAGTAGCAATGTGGTGGCCATAAGAGATGTCACTGTCACCCTGTGTTCCCAGGCCTCTTATAAAGATGTATGTGTCCATTGGACTACCAGCAATGTGTTAATTCATGGTAAACACATTGATTCCATTTCTTTCAAACACATTTCTTCCCATTCGGCCTAAAGCCAGTGTTCTGACAACAGTTGTATGTCTCAGTGGGGCCTTTATGCAAGATGTCAACATGATATGGGGATGTACACATAGCACCCACCTTGCAATTGTCTGCGAACATTGTCAGCCAGGGTCCCTTTGTGTTGTTCTGGATGTCAGAGGCATACATGACAAACATGAGGGGACACATGACCCCACCTGGTGGTATGGCGCTCGTGACTGGTTGACAGTCTGACATGGAGTCTGCTACTTTCACACTGTGGGTTCCATGCATGAGCCAGTTTGCAACCCACCAAGTGATATAGGGGTTGATGCCTAGATGGTTGTGTTTGTCTGTGATTCCTGAGTGGGGAATGGTATCACAGGATTAGAAGACCCACCTATCTTGTTTTTGTGTCCATAATGTTACATAGTTATTTCACATGGCACACAGCTTATAGGGCGGCAGACTGTCCACAGCTACCAATACAGTGGTTGACAACAGTGGGGTCTGTACAGTGGACATTTGGATGTGTACTGGATGTGGAAATTTTGCAAAAAAACACCTCTGAATGGATATGGTACACAACAGAACACATACCCACACCAGTATTGAGATTAGAACTCCTTCCTATCTAGCTCTGTCTACTATAGTGTTACATAGTTATTGGACACACCACAAAGCTCATAGAATTTCACCAACTCCAAAGGTGCTTCTAAGGTGAATGACATCAACAGGGCTACTAAATTAGGGTGTGGGGAAGTGTAAAGGGTAGTACACAACTCAAAGTGGTATAACAGTTTATGAGTCTCACAAACACACACATACACTCACACACACACACACACACACACACACACACACACACACACACACACGCACACACACATTTGCCAGTACTGGGATTATAACTCCTGCCTATTTAGTTATCTCTACTATAGTGTTATGCAGTTATCAGATGCACCATGGAGCTTATGCACTTTCACCTACTCCAAAGGTACTTCTAAGGAGAATGACATCAACAGGACTACTAAATTAGGGTGAGGGGAAGTGTAAAGGGTGGTACACAACTCAAAATGGTATAACCTTCACAGTATATGAGTCTCACACAAACATTTGCCAGTACAGGGATTAGAATGCCTGCCTATCTAGCTATTTCTACTATAGTGTTACACGGTTATCAAAGGCACCACGGAGATTATACAATTTTACCTAGTCTAAAGGTACTTCTTAGGTGAATGACGTCAACAGGACTACTAAATTATGGTGAGGGGAGGTGTAAAGGCTGGTACAAAACTCAAAATGGTATAACCCACACAGTATATGAGTCACTCTCACACACACACACACACACACACACACACACACACACACACACACACACACACACACACACACACACACATACTTACACACTTGCCAGTATTGAGATTAGGCCCCTTGCCTCTCTAGTTATTTGTACTATAGTGTTACACAGTTACCACACCCGCTACAGAGCTTACTGGACTAATAATTGGACAAAGGTGCTGATAACTGCACAGCTGAGGTAAAGTATTACAGGTGTCAGAAAGTCTTCCTTCAGTTTTCCCTTACAGTTTGCTAGTTATTTCTGTCTTGCACTTCAAATAGCATAATAGCTTTGCACTTCCACAGGTTATTGTGTCAATAACTGTAGCACACCTGGGAGCCATCAGCAGTACACATTCCTCACAGAATTAGCCCCAGTACGTAGTTATGACTACCCCTCCTGGCATTATTGAAGTGCAGTTTTCTGTGCTTTCACCCATTAACCTGATGCACTTGTACATTCTGAGGCACTGTTGCAACTGCCTCATGTACACAGACAACCGCCTCCTCTAAATTCCAAACAGTCAGACCTGTGAGAGTTACCCCTATATCACCAAATGTGGAAATATGCACTCTCCAGCAAAGACCGCACTTGCTGGTCAAGAGGATAAGCTTAACACCTGCACCACACCATGTGGAATACATAGCTCAACACAACACCTACTATGACAGCACTGATAAAACATTTGACAGTAAGGCACTGCATACAGCCTACCGTGATCTAGCCAAGGCTTTTGATACCATTCCTCAGTCAGGAATTATTACTAAACCCACCAAACTAGGCATCAACCCCTATATTAGCGGGCGGGCTGTAAATTGGTTCACAGAACACACAGTGTGACAGTGGCAAAATCCAAGTCAGGCTGGCAAGCAGTCACAAGTGGAGTCCCACAGGGATCAGTACTGGGTAGTGTCCTGTCCAGCATCTACTTCTCAGGAGTCCAGCCCATCACAGAGGAACTCTGGTTGACCAAGTTTACAGAGGACTCCAAGCTGGGAGCTTTCATTAATTCCACATGTGATGCAGACATCCTACAGAAAGGCCTCACTGAGACCAATGTGTGGTGTGGAAACCATGGCCAGAAGCTTAACACCATGAAATGCATCATCATCCCCTTTGGTAAAACACTCAGTTCCCAGTAAGTATCACATCAATGGGAGCCCAATGAACACTGTAGGCATTGTAAGAGATCTGGGGACACAGGTTGACAGCAACTTATCCTTCAGCCACCACATTTCCACTGTGGTCAGTAAGTCCTTCTAAGTGGCACATTGCATCACCAAGGGTTTTGCATCCAGGAAGACAGAGGTAATTATCTCTGTCTACTGTTCCCTCATTAGACCACTCATCAGGTACTCTGTCCCATTTGCCATGTACTTCAGTAGACACCTGCAACAGCTGGAGAGGCCACAGAAGTACCTCACAAAGAGGTTTCTAGGCATTAAACACATATCCTACACAGACAGACTCAGAAGACTCCAGCTATTCTCTGTGTCATATCACCTAGATAGAGGCTATCTGTGCTTGACTTACAAAGCCATGTTTGAACCAGCTGTTTTAGACATACTACATGTAAAGACATCCCAATCCCTCCACACCACACACTGCAGAGACATCTACCTCATTACCATAATCACCACAACATGCTGGTGGGACAGGTCCCTCACCAAGAGATTGCATATGCCCTAGAATACACTTCCCATAGATGTCATGCAGAGCACCTAGCTGACCCCGTTTCAGCGAAATCTTCACGAGTGGATGGGTAATAGACAGTTCACCCCCAGGATACAGTAGCTCTATTTAATACAGGCAATGGGAAGTAACATCGGGTGCCACAATGGCAGGGTCCTTTTATGGGCTAGGCTTGTAGAGGCTCCTGGGCCATTAGCCTACTACACACTTATGAACCTATAAGGGGAATTACATCAGCAGGACTGATAGTAGGGCAGTGGGTGTTAAAGTTCTCAACATACTTTGTCCTACAAACAGAAAGACATATATACATACACACACACACACACACACACACACACACACACACACACACACACACACACACACACACACACCATATGTGAGAGCAGAACCCCTCCATAACTAGCTATTTGTACCATAGTGTTACACAGTTATCACAAGCACCATGGTGCTTACGGGGCTGAAGTCTGACAACAGGGACTCCTAATGTGAGTTTGACATTTGCCATGACTGAGATTAAAACTCCTACCTAACTAGTTATTTGTAATACATTGTTACGCAGTTATCAGATGCGCCACAGAGATCATGTGGCTGAAGCCTGACAAAAGGGACTTCTAAGTTGAGTGATACCTTCAGGACTCCTAAAGTGGGAGAGGTGAAGTATACTGGGTTGGAATGGACCCAAAAGCTTTAAGTTGTAAACACACACACACAAACACACACACACACACACACACACACACACACACACACACACACACACACACACACACTCACACACACACACACACACACACACACACACACACACTTTGAAGTTTAGCATGACTGAGATTAGAACTCCTACCTAATTAGGCATTTGTACTATAGTGTTCAGTTATCACATGCACCACAGAGCTTATGGGGCTGATGCCTGATGAAAGGGACTTCTAAGGTGATTGATATCTGCAGGACTGCTAAAGTGGGAAAGGGGAAGTATATTGGATTTGAATGGACCCAAAAGCTTTAACTTATAAACACCCACACACACAGTTTGACATTTGCCAGGACTGAGATTAGAACTCCAACCTAACGAGTTATTTGTACCATAGTGTTACACAGTTATCGCATGTGCCACAGAACTTATGGGGCTGAAGCCTGAGGAAAGGGACTTATAAGGTGACTGATATCTGCAGGACTGCTAAAGTAGGGAAAGGGGAAGTGTACTGGGTTTGAATGGCCCTAAATGCTTTAATTTGTAAACACACACACACATGCACACACACACACACACACACACACACACACACACACACACACACACAAACACACACACTTACTTTGACATTTGCCATGACTGAAATCAGACCTCCTACCTAACTAGTTATTTGCACTACAGTGTTACACAGTTATCACCTGCACCACAGAACGTATAGGGCTGAGACCTGATGAAAGGTACTTCTATGGTGACAGACATCTTCAGGACTGCTAATGTAGGGCAATGGGAAGTGCACTGGGTGGGGAAGGCCTGCTCATTCCTAAATACTACTGACATTTCTGTTAAGTGTATGAGCATGCCCAGTGTGACCTTCTATAGTTCATGTGGGATTCCATTCCAGGAATTGTTATACTCCAGTGAAGTTTGTTTTGTGCTACAGCCATACCTCTCCACCTGTTGGTGCAGGTTATCTGGAGACAGCCTATCAAAATGGGGGATAATGGGCCATACAGTGATTGTGACTATTTCTATCAGTAATGTATGGGTTGCTAGGGTTACAGGGCTTGTTTTAGCAGACATCTGACATATATGCTGTTTGACACTGTCATGTATTGTTTCAGTACCTCGTGATATACCTTCTCAGATCATCACAGTGATTTACCAGAGGAATACAGGGTGGATGATGCACACACCAAAATTATAGGCCAAATGTTATGCATTCTTGCACAAACCAGCCTGGTGAGAGGTGTGTCTACAAGCAATTGACTTCTGGAGCTGTGAAAACAGTCCAGCACCTTGGTGATATATTACAATAGTGGAATCTCTGTGCATTTCCATTCTGGCCTGGTCTGATTTCCAGTCCACAGTTGGGTAATATGATTCAGAAAGGATCAGGGTGACAGGCAGACTCCAGATAGGTTTATAGGGCATAAAATATAGGGGGGTGTCCTATGTCAGATATGTTTGCATATGGCTACCTATGCTTTACATAGGGGTATGCTCAAAGGTTGACTGCACTTTGAGGGCCTTGTGTGTGTGTCAGACTGTTTGACCAGCCTGGAGGTGTGTGTTTGTCTGACATATATGTATGGCCCACCTCATTTTGCTTGGCTGGCTACATTTTGGGGTCAGGATGATGCATGGGATGAGTGATCAGGGAAGGGTGTGTTACTCCCCATGGCTGTGGGCCAGGGTTCTGTGGGTGCAGACATGTCACCATCTTCCAGTGTTGGGACTGCCTGCAATGAGTGCATTTCCATATTTAGACTCCTAGCCCTACCTGTCAACTGTACAGAGTATTACAGTGTGTTTTTTAAGGAAAAGTGTTTTGCAATTCACTCAGGGTTGAAGTCAGATATTACTGACATTTGACATTGCAGTTTTTGACTTCACACCCATCAGTCATTCCATGCTACTACAATCATTCCTTCAACTTTATTACATTATTAGAGCAGTATTTCAAAGGTGTCCTTCTCTTTGGACCTTTTTCACCCAATTATTCATGGCTTTGGCCAGATTTTTGACTCTCTGACACTGGCAGGTTTTCTCCTAGCATTTAGCAGCATGGCCTTTCTTTGCCTTTTTTTAGTCTGTGTTATGTTGCTGTTATGGAGCCCATGGCACTCCCTAACAGGGCACTGTGGGTGAGGCATGGGCATTTGCCACAGGCCTGTAGGCCAGGTGTGACAGATGCAGGCCATCTGTAGCAAGGCAGTGCATTCTGATATGTTACCAGGTTGCCAGCAGTGGACAACCCTGGGATGGCACCAGTAAGTTGACTGTGGGTGTTACTGATAACTGCTTTCTGTTTGTGTTTAGCCATCACTGTAGTTGACAGATGAATGCTGCTTATGGCTAGGGACATGTTACTGTATTTCTATGGGACTATGGGGGGTGACACATCTGTACACAATACACATTTGAAGAGACTGTGCTGATATTTGCTTAACATTTTGGTCCTATTTAGCATAGTGGTGTGCCCTATCTTTCAGACTACAGGCATAACAGTATCAACCACAGGTCAGATTGTTCAGGCATAGACATTTGTAGTTTCAGACTTCTTACCTTTCAAAGCCATACTGCCACTGCCAGACCTGCTATGATATCACTGTGTAAAAGTCTGTGGGTGGGGATTTCATTAATGTCACCATGTGGGGGCCTTTGCCAGGCATTTCTGTAGGTTTTTCTACAAATAATTTGCTGGGTGAGGCTGGGGTTGGGTATGGGACCCCCACTTTGACATCCATGCATGTGACCTATGACCCCCAAGTTATTTGGCTCACCACATATACTCCAGTGGTATTTGTCAACTAGGGTGGTACTGCATGGTGTGGGTAGGCCAGTACTGGGAATACACTTCCTGGTGTCCTACAGAGCTGTCAGTTGTCTTCTGCTATCTCACTAATCCACCCCATTCCCTTGCATGCTTGAATCAGTACCACAGATATGCTGTCAGAACATTCCACTCCATTCATTATTTTTTTTAAGGAGACTAACTTGCTTTGTGCCTGAGGCTGTTGTGAGGATGGTGCTTGAGGTCTGACTATGTCGGATGCACACAGTACACTGCCTATACATGGTAAGGTATAGGTGGTGTGTTATTTGGCATCTATTTTACTGTGTGTGCGAGACAGAGACAGAGATCAGTCCCTTGGGTCCTATAGTGTCAGTGTATGTGCTATACATTGCCTCTTTGCCAAGGACAGGGCATATTGGACATGCCTCCATCTGCCTACAGGGGCAGGCTCAGAATGTTCCGCCTCTGAGTCCCTCTGTGGCTGTGGAGACCTTGGCAATGGTGGGGGTGGGGTTGTGTGGCCATTCCCCATTTTGCTCCTGCTGCAGCTGTTTCTGCAGGATCATATTGTTTAGCATGGCACATACTATGAACATGTGTGCACATGTGGCTGGAGAGTTCTGCAAGGCTCCACCAGATATGTCAAGGCAGCAGAACCATGACTTGAGCATCCCATACACATGCTCTATAATGATCCTGGTTTGAGCATGTACCTCATTATGGCGATCTTGTGTGGGTGTGTGTACATTTCTGATGGGTGTCATCATCCATGGCTCCAGTACATAGCCAGAATCTCCACCAGATGGCCATATGGGATGTTCCCACAGACAAACACCCAGTACAGCTGTGATGAATGCCTGACGTATAAGGCCATGTCCAATCCTGAATTAATGGACATGCTCCACCTCAGAAAATCCAAATCCATCAGAGCCACGAGAACAAGTGACTTAAACCTCAACACAGAAATAAATAGAATTTGCTGGAGGGACAGATTCATAACCCAGAGACTCCCTACACTCTGGAACAGAATCCCAGTCCATGTTAGGCAGAGCCCCTCACTGACTCTATTCAAGAGAAATCTCGACGAGTGGATGGGAGATCGTAGGTTTACCCCGGGGGTCATCTCTTTGTCACTACTAGACAGAGGTATAGTAAACTAAACCCTAAAAGGGCGTAGTATTCTCATCCTAAGGGGTGGTGTAGGCCACATACACTCTGGCTAGGCTTATAAATGCCCTAGGGCAGATAGCCTAGTACGAACCTATGAACCTAAGATGTGGGAGTCGTGATAGCTTCCAGGGCTGCCAGCACACACATTCATGATAACACCCTGGGCATCACACATGACCTGACAGTCGATGGAGTAGAACCCCTTGCGGTTTAGGTAGACCCTACCCTGGTCACCGGGTGGTGCTTTGATGTGGATGTGCGTGCAGTCTATGACACACAGTACCTCCGGGTATTCTGCTACATGGTGGAAGAGATGCATATTGCTGGTCCTCTCCTCACTGGTGCTGGGAAAGTAAATATGCTCAGAGGCATGCAGTCGCATGGCATTCAGGAACTGGTGGAGTATCCTTGATGCAGATGCCTGTGAGACCCCCATGGTATCCTCAGTTGTTTTTTGGAAAGTACCTGTAGCTAGTATTCTTAAGGCTACACAAACCTTGTTATCCACTGGGATGGGTTCCCCTCTGTTAGTTCTGGGTCTGAGGTGAGGCCAGCACAGCTCAACAAGTTGCTGAAGTATGTCCCTGTCCACCCTGTAGTGTTCCACTATCTCCAGATCATGTACCCTGTAGGTTACCCTGGGTATGAACACTCTTCTCTTCCTCCTCGGTCTGAGTTGGTTGTCAGCATTATCCTCCTCACCACCCTCAGTCCCTAGCACATACTGATAGATCAAAGCAACAGCAGCCCCTAACATGTTTTGTTAGTTTTGTCAGTTTAAAATTCCCCTGAATGTGTACACCAGTGGTGTAGAGTTTATGAGAAAAAACAGACTGAAAGGTGATATCATAGTTTATAGTAGTGTGCTGGGCTGCTGCCTGTGTAATTGGCTGATTCTGATACATTCCACCTACCAGGTATGGTTGTTCTCCTTGATTGCCTTCCTTCTGCAATTTTCCCTTCCCATTTCCTCCCCATTTAATCCCCGAGGCACGCCGTGCATACCTAGTGCTCAAATGTAAACAGTTGTGCTATTTCCTTTTTTTTTTGTTTAAAACCCGGTGAGTGGCACGCACACCTGTTTAGGCAATGTAAGCAGTGTTAAGCAACCTCAGACACACCCCCTTCCTTAGCTGTACTTAGCTAAGGGAAAACACGGGCCACTGAGCTCCAATGTGCTTACAGCAAGCATGACACACAACCTTTTCATGTTAGCTACTCCTCCTGTCTACACCATGGTGTTAGAAGACCTACACGGTTAGGTGCAGTGTGACACTTAGAAGAAATTTGTGATTCAGTATAAATCCCCTCATTTACATAAACCACTGCTTTACTCCTGAGTTGCTACACTTACACTGAGGCTTTCCACTTAGCAACCACTATTGCCTGGTATTGTTTTCACTCTGCATGCCATTGACTATAATGGCAAAATGCAGATTTCTGTAAAAATTGATTTTACCCCTTTTTTTTATTTTCAGCATGATCCCATTTGCACACCGCTGCCCTATGCTTAAATGTCCAAGACTGACCAGAAAAAAATACTTTTATTTTAGAAACTTTAAACTATTTTTCATGCCGATGGCCATATATTTGGCCATTAACATGCCTAATAAATGGAATACATGCTTTACTTCAGGCTGTCATGCCTCTGCTTTCTTATTTGCAGAAATGTATTCAGCTACTAACTGAATACATTTCTGCAGGTTACACTATTCCTGCACGAACACCTGCCTGCTTGCTGAATTACTAATTCACCTCATTTGCATGGTTTTCACCAACAAATGAGGTAATTAGCATAAGATAGTGATGTCCATGCAGGAATAATGTAGGAGCGCTTGTGCACATCCCAAGAGCCTTTTGCTGAATCGCTCGGTGGACATATTGTGTGCAGCAGCTTCTGCACTATTCCTGCACATCATGCAGGTCTTAATGAATCCTGGGGTTTGGTTTATTTAAATATCATTTAGAGCACTCTATATGTTTCATTGGGTCTATATTAGAACACTGAAGTTTTAAAACATTGAATGTTCTAATATCGACCCTTAGTCAGTGAATGTTTAAAATATCGAACATGCAGAACAGCAAATTTTTTCCCTGGGAAAAAATTTGCTGTTCTGAAACACATACACACAACACAAACACACCAAAAAACAGCATTCCACACACATACACTTAAAATCCTACATCTAACCCTACACTAAACTGTACATACACTACTATCTATCCACTTACCTTAACCCAAACCCTAACCCTAAGGTCCGTCACTATCGCACGCTCACCTCACCTGCGCCCTAACCCTAACTCACCTACCCCACCCTACCTTAACGTCTGTCACAATCGCACACTTACCTGACCCGCACCCTAACCCTAACTCACCTAACCCGCGTCCTAACCCTCACCTCCACACAATCGCACACTTACCTGAACCATACCCGTAACTTTCCACCACAGTGCTGAAAATAGTGGACCCACAGAAACGGCCAACCAAATTCTTTCCCTAGGAAAAAGTTTGGTGCTTTGCAGCTTTGCTATTTTCAGCATTCGCTGAATAGGGGTCGATATTAGAACATTCGAAGTTTCAAGACTTCGATGTTCTAATATAGACCTGATTCCTTTCATACCTTGCAAATGAGAAATTATTTGAGCAAGTTTTAACATCTGAATTTCATTTCTGACCTGTTTTGTGAATTATATGTGCTGTAGGGATGATCCGCTCCTCTATATTCCTCCAATACCAACTGGATACCTCTCGGACTCAAATTGGTGAAACTGGAACTCTTTCTGACAACAAGTAATTTTTGCATGCCTCTTCTGACACTATGTCCTTTTAGACATGCCACTTTTGACACCATAGGTTCATGGGATGGTACTAGGCTATCAGTCCTAGGGCCTATACAAGCCTAGCCATAACAATTCCCTGGCTATTTCTTCCCATACTATTTACTTCCCTGAACCCCTGTCTAGTAAGGTGACTGACATGATCCCTGGGGTGAATTTAATTTCTCCCATCCAATCATCAAGGTTCCTTTTGAAGAGGGCCAAAGAGGTATGACATGTATGGGCAGTCTATTTCAGAGTTTGGGGAGTCTCTGGGTCATGTTGCTAGTCCCTCTCTAACATAGATGACAAACAGGCAGGGTGGTTCATTTAGATTATTTATTACATAGAAACACATCAGGGTGGATAGCAGCATGATAAAATATAAACACATTGATTAACATTACAGACAAATGCTTACATCTCAACAGCTTACTACAAAATGGCAGTCAGGCTCGCACATGCTCAGTATTTCTACACTTGTGCAAGCCCTTAGATAGCTTCTTAAAGATATACACACACACACTGATCTACAGTTAGGATGGCCTCCCAGATGAAGATAACCATAAGACCTTCTACAGCTATGTCAGAACCCTCATGGGAGCACACAGCAATGTGCTGAACTGCTGGCTAATGGTGCCACATTCAATGAGCTTGACAACATAGAAAACCTGTTTGCAAACAAATTCATTTCCAAATTTACCCCCCTCTTATTCCAACCATCCACTCAAGAATACATCAAACATAAACACTCCAGCTATAGCTAGTGAGCATGTACTGGTTACAGTCACTAAGGCCAAGGCCATGGCTTCAGTTGTCCCTGATAACATCCCAGGTTGCCTCCTGAATAGTCTAAATTATGACTTATCAAGACCCCTAGAGTCATTATTTAACTATAGTCTTAAAACAGGCTTTGTGCCAGACTTATGAAGGACTGCAACAGTCATCCCCTTAATAAAGGAGGGCCTTCAACTGATAGAAATTACAGATGCATTAGTCTGACTAGGCTTATTTGCAAAAACATGGAAAAATTGTCATGGAAATTATTAGCAAGGGCATAGAAGACCTCCGGACACTGGATCCATCCCAGTTTGGCTTTGACAAAGGAACGTCATGCTTACTGAATCTGGTGGAATTCTTTGTAAAGGTCACTAAGGCAAAGGATGAGGGGAAACAGTGCATACTTCTTACTAATATCTGGCTAAAGCTTTTGATACAATACCCATTCGGGCATTGTCAAAAAACTTATGGAACTAGATATAAACCTTTTATAATATGATGGATAGCTATCTGGCTCATTGATAAGACCCAAGAGGTTAGAACTGATGAGGCCTCCTCCACAAAGAGGCTGGTCACCAGTGTGGTCCACCAGGGCTCTGTGCTACACCCACTACTCTTTGGCATCTACTTCCCTAATGTCAAAGCCAATGTCAAAGGCCTTTGGCTGACCAAGTTCACAGATGATTGCAAACTGGGGGCAGTCATTGAATCCCCTCCAAGATGAGAACATATTTCAGGAAGGTCTAATACAGACAAACTCTTCGTGCCAAAGTCGTGGCTTAAATCTCGGTACCAAGAAATGCATTATATTACCTTTTGTGAAGTCTACCACCCTGGGTAACTATGTCATCAAGAAAACATTTTGAAAAGTTGATTCACTAGTTAGAGATCTGGGAACTCATGTAGATTGTAACCTAGCATTTGACCAGCATGAGTCCAATATAGTAAGAAAATCCTTCTATGTTGCTCAACCTATAACCATGGGCATGGCATATAGGTCCAGAGAGGTCATCATTTAACTGTACTCAGCCCTTATCAGATCCATCAATGAGAATAATGACTCCTTTAATATGTATCTGTCCAGACACATGCAGCAGCTGGAGCATTCACAAAGGTTCCTTACAAAAAGGATACAGGGAGTAAACACAATGCCTTGTGCTGATCACCTCAAAGCCACATCTCTTTACTTGGTATCATACAGACTTTTGAGAGGTGATTTTTGTCTGGCATTCAGGGCATCCCCGGACCCTGTTTTGGCGAACCTGTTTTATATTAAATTACAATATTTCTGTTATTTTTCTATCTCTAAAAAGTCCCAGGTTTTCCTTAGTCATTTGACACCTAACTCAAGTAACAGCAAGTTAAGATGGTGGTGTTAAACTATTTCACATAAATTTACATACATTTATGTGTTTTGTATTCAAATTCATCCCTATATTTTTACCTTTTATTAATTGTGGTAATACACAAATGTGTACAGCCACTTACACATGTAAATCTCTCCCAGCTACTGATGAATGTGGCCTTTGGTTCATGTGAACATATAGGGGACAGTGGAAGAGTCCTCAGCAGCCTTCAGCAGTCCCCAGCATGCTCTGTGAACATGCAGATTGCCTCAGATATGCTCAAGGTTGCATATGTTTACAAAAATCAGAATGGAACCATATGCGTGTCGATTTGCACAACCATGAAGTATAATCTCTGCCCATCTAATATCATCTGGCACACCTTGCACTCAACATTTAATACAAGTTGATACTCACGCACAAAAGACCTACCACACAAAAGAAAGAAAAAAATAGCACTGCTGCTCTAAGGCATGAGGCAGGTATAAATGACTTTTGTGTGTAATAATCAAGAAAGTTAGCAATGGCAATTCACAGCAGCAGCAGCATTAACAATTGTAGGAAGTGTTAAAAAAAAGATGATCACATAGGATCATAGGAAGTTACTAGGCTATTGGCCCTGTGACCTTTACAAGCCTAGCCAATAATTTACTCCATGGTCTGACAAGTGAGCACCCAGTGCCCCTGTCCAGCAGGGACACAGGTGGAATCCCAGAGGTGTATTTTCTGTTCCCCATCTAGTTATCCAGGTTGCACTTAAAAAGGGAAAATGAGGTACACTGCTTGACATGCATAGGGAGTCTATTCCACAAAAGGAGGAGTCTCTGGGACACAAATCTGTCCTGCCAACAAGTCCTATTGATGTCACAGACCATGTTGAGGTTGCTCGTGCGGGTTACTCGAGTGGAGCTTGACTTGTGAAAATGCAAGCAGTCCCATCAAGGCTGGGTCTGAGATTGCTTTGCATGCCAGACACAGGTCACCTCTGAGGAGTCTCTATGAGACTGAGTAAAGGGACAGGGCTTTTAGCCGATCCGTGTAGGGTAGATGTTAGAAGCCTGGATTCTCCTGGTGAGGAACCACTGTGGTTTCACCAGCTGCTGCATGTGATTTGTGAGGAACATGCTGAAAGGGGAGTTGTACTCAGTAATGGGTCTTAAAAGGAAAGAATACAGGGATGTTATGACCTCCTTGTCCCTGGATGAGATATCCTTCCTAATGAGGTTGGCCTTCTGTACAATGGAGGCAATATGGTGGTGAAAAGTCAGGTTGCTATCAACCTAGGTGCCCAAGTCCCTCACTCCTGACTGCATGCTTAGGACCTTGTTATCAATGTGATAATTTGTGGGGATGTCACTCTCCACAAAGGGAATGATGATGCATTTTTTGGCATTCAGTTTGAGGCCACGTTTTTGGCACCAGTCATCTGTTTGGGTGAGACCCTCTTGGAAGTTGTCCACATCACTAGGGGAACCAACAACAGCACCCAGCTTGCAGTCATCTGCAAAGGTCAACCATAGCCAACTGGTTTTGGCCTGCACCTCAGAAAAGCATATCCCAAACAACTGAGGCCTCAAGACTGATGCCTGGGGTATGCTGCTCACTACTGTTTGAAGTGGCTTCCCCTATTTTGACTAGGTGGGTTCTATCAGTGAACCAGTTTGATACCCATCTGGTAACATACTGATTGATGTCTAGTTGAGAGAGTTTATCTACTATGCCTGAGTGAGGCATAGTATCAAAGGCTTTGGCCAGGCCAAGGTAGGTGTTATACACCATCTTCTCCTCACCTATGACTTTGGTGAATGTCTCAAAGAAGTCAACCAAGTTTAACAGACATGACTTTCCCTTGACAAAACCAAACTGTGTGGGATCGAGTGTTTGGAATTTGCCGATGACCTTGTTAATGACATCCATGATAATCCATTCCATGGCCATCCAAATCAGGCTAGTTAGGGTGATGGGTCTATAATTTCCTGGATCTGTGGTCACTCCATCTTTGTGCAAAGAGATGACAGTGGCTGTCCTCCACTCAGCTAGGACAAAGCTGGTACTCAAGCTTTTGTTGAATAGGGTGCCTAATGGTGCTGCAAGTTCCTGCCTGAGTTCATGTAAAATGCAGCCTGGAATGTTATCAGGTCCCATGGAGGCTGTATGTTTTGCCTTTGAGAGGGCAGTGATGACTTGCTCTCTAGAGATAAGGGGAGGGAGGCCGGTGCTGGTGATGTCCTGATTTACTGATAGGGGAACAGAGGAGTGAAGTTTTCAATGAATCTGTCAGCCAGCAAGTTGGCTATATCAACGGCATGTGGTGTCCTTGACCACCAGTTCTGAACAGATTTGGGTGTTTTCTTTGAGATTGCAGGCATATGTGAAGAAGGCCTTATGACTGTCTTTAGTATATGTGACCAGTTCGGACTCGAATTTTGCTTTGGAGGATTTCACTAGTGCTCTTATTTGCTTGTTCAGGCTAAGGAGAGATTGCTTCCAGTTAGGCACCTGTTCCTTCTTGGTCCTAGACTGCAATTATTTATTTTGATTATAGAGTTTATTTATTGCAGATGTCCACCAGACAGGTTTACCTTTCCTTGAGGAGGAGGATTTTGTCCTTTTGGGTAGTCCCTGTTCCATGCAGCTATATAAATGTTCGTATAGTACTTTGGTGTAGGTCTAGACATATGTGCCAGTTCCTGTGGAGGGGGAGGGGGCTGTAAAGTTGTTTATACCTTCCCTCAGGAGGTTGTAATCAGCTTTGGAGACTTGTTTTTATTTGACCCTAGCTGGGGAGGGGTCAGGGGAGATGGTGACTTTGAAAGTGACCACTTTGTGGTTGGATCTTACCAGGGAGCATAACACTGTAGGGATGTTGCAGTGGTTGCTCATGTTGGTTAATACCAAGTGCAAGATATTACCATCTCTTGTGGGGGTGCCGACCAGCTGGTGCAGGCATTTAAATTGATGAAATCAAGGAATCTCTGGGCATTTGTGTTTTGGCATAAGCAGTTCTCCCAATCTATGGTTGGATAGTTAAAGTCACCCAGGATCAGGGTAAAGGGTTGAATCTTGATAGATATGAAGAGGTCCAGATAGGTGGAGTGGACATCTTGAGTCAATGCTGGGAGCCTGAAGCTAGCTATGATTTGAATAGTGGTCTTGTCAATGGTAAACTGCACCTGGAGTGTCTCCTGTGTGTCATACTGTTTAACCAGCCTGTAGGTATGTATTTCTTTAATACATATTGAAACTCCACTTCCTTTTGCTTTGCTGCCCACAGTTTGGGGACTGAATGTATGATAGGATGAGTAACCTGGTATGGCTGGGGTGCTCTCAACAGCTTTGGACCATATTTCTGTGACTGCATAAATGTCAGCATCTTCCAGGGTTAAGAATGGTTGCAGTGATTGCAGTTTCATGTTTAGACTCCTAGCATTTAGCAGCATAATCTTTAATATGTGTTTTGATAAAATTTTCATGTTGGTAGTTTTGACCTCATGGCATTGCCTAAAAAAGTCACTATGGAGGAGGCAAGAGCCTTTGCCAGAAGCCTGAAGCCCAAGGGAGACAGATGCAGACAATCACTGGCAAAGCATCATGTCTTCCCCGGCTGTCAGGTACTAGATCCCCTGGGAATTACATCAGAAACTAACCCATTTGCTAAAGTCAATAATTTTCTGTTTGTATTGAGGCATCATTCTGGGTGATGGTAGAATGTTGCTTAAGGCTCGGGACATACCTGCCTGGAACACATATTCATCAAGCTCAGTCATATCTCTCTTCATATAGTCCACGGAGGTACATCGCAAGTCATTCACACCAACATGGACTATGACAGAGTCATAACAGTACCTGTTGTTAAGAGATTTTAGTGCATGTGTGATATGGTGGATTCTGGCACTTGACAACTAACTGTGAATTTCTCCTTATCCAGCTTGGTAAGGGGCACATCTGTGTGTCTCAGAATGGTGTCTCCTATGACTAATATTTTTGGTTTATGTCTAGGCCTTAGTAGCTGTGAGACACAGGTGTGTGGAATATGTGTGGTGTGTGGTATGGTGAACTGTGGAGCTCAGTGTGTTTTTGCCTTGGTGGTCTCTTTTGTTTGGGTATGTTTTTGTTGAGAACCTCCACATATATGGGTGTGTGTTGTGTAGGTGTTGGTGGTGTCTGAGTTGTGGTGTTTGTGTTGACAATCTTCTCAGTGCTAGATATTCTTCCTTTGTGTTTGAGAAAGCATAGAGTCTAGGTTCTTAATGTAATTGCATCTCTGAAAAATTGTGTTCCTAAGTGGTAGAAGTAGAGGTTTATCCATGTACATGAGGCAGTTGCTATAATGATCAGGTTGCCCATATCAACCAGACTGACAGGACAAACTGTAGGACATTTTCCATCCATATTTGTCAGAATCTGAGAGGGAGAGAGGCCAGAGACAGAGCTAAGGGGTAAAGGGAGGAAGGTTTAAGATGAGTACTCTAGTTAATCACACAAGTGCTACTAAGGGAAATGTTGTAGCTGGAATACCTCACAATTGGTTAAAAACAGTGCAGCTGCAATGTGTGATGTGTGAATAAGCCCAAACCAGCTCTAATGTAGGTTTAAATATGACAAAAAAACAGAAAATTTTAGTAACACATAAATCTAGCCAATCCTGCTAGCCTCTGCTCTCTTTACCAATCAGCTTGTGCCAGAGAAGGTCCAGGCAACCCTGCTACTCTCACCAGCAGAGAAGATAGGCCACTACCAACACAATATGGCTGCCAGAAACACAGACGCCAAACATAACATGGGTACCAGGAACAGAGAAGGCAAAAACAAAAAGATCTGAATGCAGCAAACCTATATCCAGACTATGCTATTTAATTTAAGGGTTAAGAACACAGTAAATCTCACAGAGAAGCACAGATTAACCACTTACAGACAAAAGCAGAATTCACAGTATGAAAAAATAAAGTTAAACAATAATGAAATGCAATAAAATACAGTTAAACAATAATGAATTGCAGTAAATAGCAATGAAATAGAGTTAAACAGTAATAAAATGCAGTTAATCAGTAAATTGCTTTAAAACAGTTCAAATATGATAAATTAACTATAAGGCACAAACAAAAAAGGTAGGCAATTGCAAATACAATAAAGTAAGTGAAAACAAATGAAAAAGCACACAGATTGGTCTTGGAGCCTGAAAAAGCACTTAGATTGGTCTTAGAGTCTCAAAAATTTTGAAAAACATCTCAGAGATGATGTGCCTCAGCAGAGTCTGGTTCAATCAAGCCCAACCCAGGTCATGCAGGGTTTAAATACCACAAAAATGGAAGATTCTAGTAACACAGAAATCTTGCCAGTTCTGCTAGTCCCTGCTTTCTTTTTCAATCAGCCTGTGCCAGACATGGTCTAGGCAGCCCTGCTACTCTTACTACAGAGAAGATAGGCCACTATCAACACAAGATGGCTGCCAGTAACACAGAAAGCAAACACAAGATGGCTGCCAGAAACACAGATGGCAAAAGCAAACAGTTCTGCATGCAGCAAACCTGTATCCAGACTATGCTAATCAATTTAAGAGTTAAGAGCACAGCAAAACTCATAGAAAAGCACTGATTAACCACTTACAGACAAAACTAGAACTCTCAGTATGAAAAAATAGTTAAACAGTTGCATAATGACTTTTATCTGCCATATAAATTAAATGTGAATGTATTCCCTTAAAAATCATGTAAGTGGCAAAGTATTTTTGTTAAACCAAACTTGCCAGTAATAGCAGTACCTGTTCTAATGCCCCTGCTGGCCAACTGGGTTTCATTATGGTGATGTCACATCCCAAACAGAGTTTTTCTAAACCTGTGAACCGTAGCTCTGCTCATACTTTCTTCATTCTGGTTCTGGCTCTTTGAATGATGGCAGTACCTGTGAAGACACAAGGCCAATCTCTAAACTGGTCAAATAAGGAGATCAAAAACTATGGTTTACCTTCTTAGTAACTCATACCTGGATAATATCCAAACATCCATAAGGGACAGTGAATAGAAAAATATTGATATCTGGCAGGAGTTGGGTGAGCACCTGTCTTCCCTGACAGGGAACACCATTTCCAGCCCTCAGTGCTGCCACAAGTGCAATGACCTACAGAACTGTAGGCCTGACCAACTAGCTGAGTGGGTTGACCTTGTAGCTGCAAGAAAGGCAGAGTCCTATATATAGTAACTATATTTTTGTCTCTTTTTTTGGTCATATTCAATAATAGCATGGCTAGGGTTGGAGCAAAAGGGACAAGTTCCCAGGGTACAATGTACTGTGGTCATGATCAGCTGATCCCAATCATTCTTTAATGCAATACCAGCTTTTAAAAGCCAGTATTGCATTTGAGGTCAAGTCTGAGCACTATGGCACTTCTTGTGTAGTCTAAACTCTAGCAACTGATTGCTACAGTGCACCAAGCAATTTGCTACAGTTTAAAACTAAAAAAAAAAAAAATTAACCAAAACCTAAGTGCTGTAATGCCCAATGCAGGTAGATACCCTACCTGCATTGGGCATTACAGCACTTAGGTTTTGGTTAAATTTTTGTAGAAACTTTTTGCTACATTTGTAGCAAACAGATTGCTACAGTTTAAGAAGAAGGTTTTTTTTTAAATAAAACATGAATGTTTAAAACTAATATATATATATATATATATATATATATATATATATATATATATATATATATATATTAACCAAAACCTGAGTGATGTAGTGCTCCATGCAGGCAGGGTATAAACTGTAGCAACCGTTTGCTACACTTGTAGTAGACAGTTTGATACAGTTTAAAAGAAGAATACATTATTATCCAAAGATAACAGCTAGGCACAGAAACATGGCCAGAGACACACTTGATTAAATCAATATAAATGTATTATAGAAATGGTAAGCGCTTTCATACATGAAAATGTGCTTGATCAGACAATACACTGAGTAAAAACAGTTGCCTTATATACACAAACAATTGCCAAACAGATACAAAAGAACCAGTAAAAATACAATGAGAATCAAATATTAAAATCACTTAAAGAGAGCCCTTGCCTTTAATACAGGTTTGACTGAATCCTTGCTATTCAAACCTGAATGCTTATCTGCCTGTAATCTTATTAACCAGTACAGTTCACGACTTTCAGTAAAGTTTATAAAATCACCTTTATGTTCATTCATAGTAACAACTTCTATCACTCTAAACCCAAAGCAATGTCCATTGCCATGCTCTAAAAAATGTTTCGCTAATGCATTACATGTATCGCCACTATTTATACATTGGCAAGACGATTAATGGGTTAAACCATAGAATTTACCAACACATATACAGCATACAGAAACTTAACAATAAAAGTGCACTGGCACGTCACTCTACGGTTTGTGATGGTTTTGATAAATTCAAGTTTCTAGTGTTAGAACAGGTTCACAATGGCCCTTTTTGTGGTGATGGGAAAAATTTATTGATGCACAGGGAAATGGTGTGGCAACTCAGACTAAATGCCACCAGTTCCCCAGGCTTAAATGAAAGTGTTTCCATCACCAGTGAACTTAAAAGAAGACACAATATGGTTTGAGATTTTTTTTTTTATTTTTTAACAAACTTGCATATGGTTATTTTTTTTTACCTGCATTTAGTATTTTAAATATTTTTTTTCTTACATTGTTGCTCTTAACTAACATTCAGTTGTGCATGCTACTTTTATTAGAGGTTGGTTTATTACACATTGATTGGTTCATCATTGGGGGTGGGGTTCATTTACTTGAAAAGTATTTAAACTAGTTTTTACTTTGTTTTGTGGTTCTGAAGATGTCACTGTACTGACGAAAATGCTAAACCATGTTTATGTGCCCTATATTAAAAGTGTTTTGGAGTTTTTTTAAGTTTATTTCATTTTTTTCTTTTGCCTGCTATTGGATTGCCAAGTGCCAGGGTGTTTGTGCTGTTCATTTTTCAATGTATATCTTCCCTTACATGTTCCATTAATGATCTAATGTTTTTTCCAACATAGAAACATGTGTATAACCGCCAGCATGCTAAATATATCACATTCCTTCTGTAGCAATTTGCATCAATGTTAAATTTAAAAATAATCTGTGTAGTTGGATGCATAAAAAAGTAAATGGATTAATAAAAAAACAAAAATTTCAATTCAGACAAGAATGCATTCCAATAGTACCTTTCACTCTCTTCATATTCATATTGGTCTTATAACAGAGCTGCCTTTTGTTATTTTTTATTTTTAAAAATAAAATTAAGCTTATCATCCACAGCAGTCCTAACCTGGTCATCTAAATGTAAGATCGACCAGTTAGTCCTAATGATATTCAAAATATCATTGACATCACTTGTATAGTATAAAGAAATGGTAACATCTTGTTTTCTTAACCCAACATCCTTAAGTACTGTGCCAACCTTGTTAGATCTATCAGAAAATATGGTTGTGCCTTATCCTTCCTCAGATTGACAGCTTATTTAATAATAGCATCAGTTTCCATTCCATTATATCCTCTCTCACAAAGCTCCTGTCCTAGCTTAGAGATGTCATCATGAAAAATTGCATCATTACTATTTAATCTAGATATTTTCATGCTCTGGCCTTTAACAATAATCTTACAAATAATATATTATTCTTTTGATAAAATATGTTGAAGAAGGGTTGGGGCAGGGCACAGAAATCAGACCTGAACATCTGGGGCAGGAATGGGGATGTGTTGTACATTTGTCCACCTTGTTGGTGGTGTACCAGTAGAAGGAATTTCCACTTTTTTGGCTCTTCAATGGAAGAACTGGGGGGGGGGCATAGATTAAACTGATCAACTACAATGTAGCAGTTGGGCTATTAAAGTGAAGTGCTTTTTTTGAGGGGAGGGTGGAGGCAGATTCAGAGTACTGGTCAAGGATGCTGGTTGAACCAGTTATTCTTCTGATATAAAAGATATACTTAAAATGTAAGAAGGTTGCATAACTAAAGGTATTTGCTAGAAAAAATATGTGTAACTGCAAATATGAATCTATAATGTTATTATAATAATGCAAAAGAAGGCCTAAACATATCTGTGTACAGAACTGCATCTGTAAGCTAATATATGGAATGTTTATATCACTCCGTAATTGTTGGTATAAATGTAAATTATATATATATATATATATATATATATATATATATATATGTGTGTGTGTGTGTGTGTGTGTGTGTGTGTGTCTGTAAATCACAAGTAAACATCTGCATGAGTACACAAAACTATGTTTTATGTATTAATTGTATGCATTTATACAGAAATCAAACAAAACAATTGCATTTGCCATATCATTTCATTTAGTATTGCAATATCATAGGTAGTAGATTTGTTTGTTTAGCCCAGAGAATTATTTATTAGCATAGTAATTGTATAAGACAGTCATTTTCTCCACAATACTAATTGCACACTCAAGATGGCCAAACTCAGTCAGTCACCATACTCTAGTTAGACCGGAGGTTGGCAGAGTGGGGGTGGGGTTGCAGTGTCAAGTGATGACCAGAACATACTTTAGTGGAAAATGACTAATTGTATTAATTCTGTATTACTTATGTATACATATTTAAACCATCCCCTTATATGCTAAGAATTATTAGAAAAATATCAAAGCACACATTTTGTACAGCTATGAACTGAAAACTTCCTTGAACTGTTACATTTTTCTGTGTGTGGAAACCTTCAGCCTGAACACAATTCATAGACCGTTACATGCAAAGCATAACATTTTAAAACATCTTTCTACCAAGCAGACATGTTATTCACACCTACAAAAGTATAAAAATGTACTTAAACTACAATA
This sequence comes from Protopterus annectens, assembly GCF_019279795.1. Lineage (NCBI taxonomy): Eukaryota > Metazoa > Chordata > Ceratodontiformes > Protopteridae > Protopterus > Protopterus annectens. The sequence continues at coordinate 1,014,643,212 of NC_056727.1, forward strand.
AAGGGAAAATTGGCACAGTATGATAATTCAGATAGTAATACATATTGAAACAAATGCATAGTAAGCAAGCACAGCAGTGAATAAAATGCTTTGTTTATTAGTACTAATGATATCAGTAATATTAAGAGGAAAAAATTGAAATACAGGTAAACAACAATTGTCTTACGTTTTCTCTTTCTTGCCGAAGAGGAAATAAATTGCAACCAGTGTCAGAGATTGTAAGAGATTGGACTAGTTTGATTGTGCACTGTTTCTGCCAGGACCTTGTATAATACTCTTTAATTCCTTAACAAAAAAGGCAATACATGTTGCTCAGATAATCAGGTCTTTCTTAGTTCTTCTCCCCCTCTGCATAGCAGCACAAGTATGTGCTGTAACATAAGTGGCCCCTCTTGGCTGCTTTGGTGGCACAGACTAATTACACTGCACCAGAATCTGACCTTTCTGTCTTGCCTTTAGTCAACCTTTTGTAAGGACAAGGTAGATTTATATGTTTAATGCTATAATTAATCTCATCCCAAATTTTTTTATCCAAATGCACACTGATTTAGTTTCTATTTTCCTTCTCTTCTATCATTTCATGTTTCAGTTTTAGAGCTATAACAACATGAGCAGCTGCAACATTACTTTTCAGTAATTTCATACAAGAGCACTATCTGCTCAAGGATAAAAGTGATATAATTGTAGGCAATAACTTGTTGATAACAGCTTGACATAAATGTGACATAGATGTGGAATTGTTTAAACCTCAGAGCAGCTGCAAGAGAAACTACTCAACGTCAGCAAAGTTCAGAAAACTCACACACTCCAGTGCAAAAATGCCACTAGTAATTAAATCACTGTAAATCAGTTCTAGAGAAATGTCTAGATAAGACTTCATCCTCAAGATGATTACATCCTCATGATATATTTTTTCTATACTACTTACTTAGGTGTATGTAACAATAAGCCACTGCAGCCTCCCTACACAATCTATGTCAATGTACACTATAATTAAATATATGAAATTTTATTATATAGCTGATGCCAACAGGCCAGAATCTTTTTATCTGTGAGGTATAATTTCTTTCAGATTTCTGATTACTATTTTTATTTATTTTTCTGAAGGGTCCCTATGATACACATTTAATCCAATTGATTGTTCATGCTTTAAAATAATCAGAGATGTGAACTTGGTTTATCAAAGGGGTGATGACATCCATCGCTAGTCATGTACAAGGATCACTCATATGCTGTGGAAGGGTGTATAGGCTTTCACAGGGACACAGGCTTCCATGCCATCTACTAAGGGGTGTTTTAGAGCCTATACTGGAAAAAAAAAACTCAGGGCTATATGCATGATGGGAATGAATGAACTGAGAGACTGTGAAGGGCTGATGGATGGCAGGAATGGCGGGTCATTTTCTGCATGGAAGAATTAAAAAAAAGTATGCCCCACATGAAAAAAGGAAGGCTTTTAAAGCTGTACATTTTGTTTTGGCTGCTGATTAATCTAGCTGATTAATAGTAGTTAAATCACTTGTGGGATTCTCATTTTACTTTCCCCAGCTGAGAGTAACATCTTTATAATTTAATTTGCTTAATGTGGTAGAATTAAAGTGTCATGCTTGCTAATTTGTGACCTCCTAACTCTTCCCAAACTTTATGCCACATTATCAGTGATAACTTTACTGTACATGGAGTAATGAAAGAGACCAGTGTTCTATACCACACATAAACCAGAGATATGAAAGCAGAACTGCAGAGGAAACTTGAGATGATGGATATGAAGTGCCTGAGACAGGTAGTAGCAGGCACAATGTGAAACAGGCAAAGCAATGAAGACATTAGATCTGATACAAAAGTAGAGACAGAAGCAGAGAACGTCAAGGAGAACAGATTTGGGTGGTTCGGTCACATGTGCAGGAAAGCAGGTGATTTGGTAAAAATATATTTGGGGAAGTAAGAAGGAGGCAAGAAAAGACAAGGATGTCCAATCAATAAATAAATAAATATTTTGAGTGAGAGAAGATGTATGACAGTCAGGCATGATCTTTGACAAAGGTGAAAGGTAATGACAGTTGACCTGACACCCTGACAACATGAAAAAAATTGGAAAAAAGTTAGTGATGATGATGATGGTGTTAATGCACATGTAATGCCACAGAATTGATAGTTGTCTTCTACACAATGAATTCTGAAGTTATTCTAGAGAAAATATGATTGCACTTACAGTAGGTGAAAACTAACAGTTTGATATTTCAGCCATGGTGTTTAGTGTGTGTCAGAGATCTGGAAGCAACTTTACAGGACTGGAAAGTCCTATAGCTGAGGGTTTAATGTTATACTATCTGTTGTAAATCATTCTTTTGTCAACACATTTTATCACGATTGTCAGTCATATACAGAGGCTGATTTTGATTTCCTTCTTTTTCATTTGTATTGGACAATCACTGTGTAAACTATACCACTTAAGAAAGTTACAAATGATCTCACTTTCGAACAAAGTTTATATTGTTGAATGATTTAGTGCATAAAAGAGCTAGCAAAATAAGAACTATTGTACCTTGCCATGCATTGTGCAGGGAAACAATGCTCTAAATTATTCTTTTAAAAGTCATTTCAATTATCTATCTTCTTCCACTTCTTGACTGTTAAAAGCTACAATTACAAACAATTGAATTCATTTTTCACTTCTTATGGAGTCAAAGCATACTGAACAGTTCTCTAAATAAAAGAGAAGGGGACTTGATTTTAGTTGATTAGTTAGATAATAATTAGACTTGCAAGCCTCATTTTGTTATACTAGCAGCCCTTCCTCGGATGGTTGTCTTTCATTTGCAGATCTCTTCATTATTTACAAATTCCAAGTGTATATGCATGTGGAATAGTCATTATTAGACTGACACTGAAAAGAATGGAGTTATACAACTAATGAAATTATGTATCTGTAGTTTTTCCATTGGATAGTCAAAGGCATTAATATCAGAAGCTTGACAGACAATAACTTCTGTTGCTAAATATTTCTATTAGAGAGCTGAATGCACATCTTTCACTGTGCTAGTGGCATTACTTTGTATCAGTTGCTTTTGCTTCTGCTTGCATCAAAGTATGCTACATTGAGCTATGAAATACTATTTTTCAAAGGTTTCTACAATAACCCTAAGACAACAGTGCATTATCTTAAATATATATATATATATATATATATATATATATATATATATAGTTGTAATTGTAAGACACACAAGATTTTCCCACCTGTATAAAACACTGTTCAAAATGTCTTTTCTGACCTTATATTGTACTGCTGTAATGGCTATGGTCCCTGTATCATTTATTGTGCTATTATAGTGCCTCCATAGCTTTCTCTATTTCTTTTTCTTTTTTCATGACAAGTTGGTTAGTTTTTGTCTCCTTTCACAGTACCATCTGCTTCAGTGCTGGAAACAATGTGATTTGCTTTATTGTCCTATTCATTACTGGATAATTATGTGACCCATGTGATCTTCAGGTTTCCTGCTTATGTTTTAAAAAAGATGGTACATCTCTGCACTGAACTGCAATTACAATCTTTTTTCGTGAGCACCACACAAACTGCATTCTGCTCAGAGTTAATTACTGTGACCAATATTAATATGCACTGATTTCTTAGAAAAAGACTTAAGTAGCATATGTTACATTTTTCTGCTGCATAATACTCATAATTATCAGTTTAAGATATATCTGTTTTACAATTTGCTTGTGTTTAAGTCTTTACCATTCTTTATGCCTCTTACCTATTAACATATAACTATTACACCAAGTATATCATCCAGCAATGAACATTCGAAATGCCAACCATCAAAAAGAATGACAATTTTAGATTGTATCTGAAATGATTGAAAAATGACAACAATTAAAAATCTTTTTTTTTTTTTTTTTTTTTTTGCAGGGAGAAAGCCCCCCTGTATCCCCACACCCCCTGCTACTTGTACATACCAATTCTGAGATCAGACAGCAGCTGGCTAAAGGCAAATTCAATCCACTGCACCAAAATTCCATGCAAAAAGCCAATGGCAAAAACTCCACTAAAAACAGTGTTCACTCATATAAATGTTTGCTGTTATTTGCATGCACTTATATGAGCATTCAGTGCTTCAGATTGTAACTATTACACCATGCTTTATATTGGGTTTAGTTACTACTGGTGCTACTCAAAGAAAACAAGAGAAATGGAAAGGCTTACTATTTAAATTGCAAGGCTTGCTGTATTCTCCACTTACATACTGTACGTGTCAGAATGTAACTGTCTTCCAAGAATGAGTGAAGCTCATTTTACCTAGGCTATGCCAACACATCTCTAGGTCTACAATACATTTAAAGATGCATTCTCTGACACAATTTCCTTAATTGTTTCCAGCATGTTTTTATTTCTCTGTTTTCATATTCAGCATACATATTCAGCATGCTTTAATGGTTTTCATAATTTTAATAGGTAACATTATCCCCACTTTCCCCATTATTCCCACTGTCTCCAATATTAGACTCCTCAGCTTTAGTGCATATGGCATAACATCTTCTCCAGACTGACTAAGCCCTCCATTTTATGTCAAGAGAATCAGGCACAAAGATGTAGTTATCCTGCTAAACAGCATCCCATCTGATGCCCCAACAAGTGCCGATGGCCTGCATTGCTGTTTCATTTATGTCTGTCAAGTGTACCTCTCACCCACCAGTTTAATATCTGCCTAACCGGCTGTAATGTACCACACCAGTGAAAAGTAGCTGTTGCCAAGCCTATTCTAAAATTATCCAAACCATTCCAGTCAAATAATTTCCACGCAAACTCCATTCTTTCCATCCTTGGTAAATAATTGAAAAGTGGATCTACATCCAGCTCACAGCATACCTCAGGCAGACAGAATACTTATTCCTGCACAAGACAGATTGTGGTCTAGTAGAATTACTTTTACACATTTACAGATCATATACTTTCCAGTATGAACAAGTGTAGACTAACCGGATCCCACTTTTACACCTACCTAAGTCTTAGACACAATGGATTACCAGCTACTAATAAACTTTCTACTGTCTTCTGGAATTCACCCTACAGCAGTGAAATGGGTTGAATTAGCCCTTTCCAACAGGCTATTTATAATGTGTAGCCTCCACCTCCCCCTTACAACACTTCCCACAGGAGTTCCATAAAGCTCCATTCTCTCACCTATAGTTTTCTCACTATTTATTAAAAAAACTTCTCACAACCTTTCTACATATAGGTTCATAGGTGATTACTAGGCTAATGACACAAGAGCTTTTACAAGCTTAGCCAGTAATACCCAGGATATGACAATATTATATCTTAATTCCTCAGATATTGGATGGGGTAGTATCAGGGTAGTGGGTCTTTGGATGTTTGAGTCCTGAGTCATTTTACAGACTGCCTCTGTCCATAAGGGACATGGGCAGTACCCCAGGAGTGAATTTAAGGTTCCCAATCCATTTATCTAAATACATTTGGAAAAAAGTGAGGGACGGGCTTTGTTTTACAAATATGGGAACTTTATTCCATAGAAGAGGTAGTCTTTAGGATATGAATCTGTCTCTCCAACTTTGTTAGTCACAAATAAGGTCCAGGTCCATGGAATGCATAACCCTTGTATAGATTTTCTTGAGAATATGTATCATTTTCATCATGGCTGGATCAGAGAATGACTTGTAGGTCAGGTGTAAGTCCCCTCTCAATAAACAATATGAGACGGAGAAAAGGGAAAGGACCTTTAGTTGGTCTGCATGAGACATGTGTCTTATGCTTTGTAGTTTTTTAGTAAGAAACCGCTGGGGCTGATCAATTTGAACCTGGTTAGGTACATGCAGAAGGGAGCATTGCACTCATTTATAAGCCTGATGATGACTAAGTACAATGGCACTATGGCTTCCGTTGATCTTGATGTCATGTCTTTATTTATAAATTGAGTCACACTGAAGGATTTCCTCACTACTGCAGCTACCTGGTAGTCAAAGTTTAGGTTACTATCTATCTGTGTTCCTAGGTCCCTTACCACTGACTATACTTTTAGGGTTTTGCTATCAATATTTAATTTGCAGGGATATCTGATTTACTGAAGGGTATGATTATGCATTTTTTAGTATTTAGTCTCAGAGTTTTGGCACCAGTCATTTCTCATTTTTAGTCCAGTTTGTAGGATGTTTATATTATTTGGTGATTTGATGATTACTCTCAGCTTACAGTCATCAGTGAACTTGGTGATCCAGAAGCCCACAATATTGGCCTTCACTTCTAAGAAGTATATACCAAATAGGAGGGGTCCCAACATGGTGCCTTGTGGGACACTGCTAGTGGCGGTTTTCTGACTGGAAGTGAATTCATCTATTTGGATACATGTCATGTGTCCTGTCAGTGAGCCAGTTAGCTATTGATCTGATAATGTAGGGGTTTATGTCTAACTCAGTAAGTTCATCTATGATTCTTGAGTAGGGGGATTGATTTGAAAGCTTTAGTCAGGTCTAGATAAGCAGCATGTACCATTTTAACATCATCCATAGCCCTGGTGACTTATCAAAGAAGTCTACCAGACTGAGCAGGCAAAACTTCCCTTTGACAAAGTCAAATTGGGTCTGGTCCAGTTTTTGGAGAATTCTTATGTTGTTATTGATCAAGTCCATGATAATTCTCTCCATGGCCTTGCAGATAAGACTGGTCAAGCTTATGGGTCTGTAGTTCCCTGGGTCAGTTGATGGGCCACCCTTGTGCAGAGGGATGACTGTTGTAGTCCTCCATTCCTCTGGGACAAACCCCATCTGGAGGCTGTGGTTAAAGAGAGATTTTAGTGGCCCTGATAGATTCTGTTTTAAGCTATTTAAGAAGCATCCTAGAATATTGTCGGGACCCATCAAGGTTGTGTTTTCAGATTTATCAAGCACAGTAAGGACCTCTTCTCTTGTAATAGGTTCATAGGTAAGTACTAGGCTATCTGCCCAGGGGCATTTATAAGCCTAGCCACAGAATGATGGCTTTCGTCTCCCCATTAGATTAGTAACCTGGGCCTCTGCCTAACAGGGCTCCTGAAGTGATCCCAGAGTAGAACTTACGATTACCCATCCACTAATCAAGATTTCTCTTGAAGAGGGTCAGAGAGGAGCTCTGTCAAATATGGATTAGGATTCTATTCCAGAGTGAGGGGAGTCACTGGGACAGGAATCTATCCCTCCAGTATGTCCTGTTTATTGTTGTGCATAGGTTCAAGTCACTAGAATGAGTGGTTCTGAGGGATCTGTTTTTTTTTGAGGTGAAGCATGTCCATTAGTTCAGGGTTTGACATGGCCCTATAGGTCAGGCATAGGTCACCTTTGAGCAGACGGTAAGTGACTGAGAAGAGCTGGAGCTTTTTTAGTCATGCTTCATAGGGTAATTGTTTAAGGCCCTTAATCCTCTTAGTGAGGTACTTCTGTGGTCTTTCTAGCTGTTGTAGGTGTCTAGTGAGGTACATCACAAATGGGGCATTGTACTCTATTATGGGCCTAATGAGTGAGGAGTAAAGGGGCACAATCACCTCCTTGGATCTGGATGAGAAACCCTTTGTGATCAGGTGTGCCACATAGAAGGATTTCCTGACCATTTTGGCTATGTGGTTCTCAAAGGAGACCATGCTATCTACTTGGGTACCCAGGTCCCTAATTACTTCTTCTGTACTTAGTGGATTCCCATCTATGTTTCAGTTTGTAGGTACTTTGTTTTTCCCAAATGGGATTACTATGCATTTTTTGGCATTTAGCTTGAGGCCGTGACTTTGACATCAGGTGTTTGTCTCTGAGAGACCCTTTTGCAGGATGTCTGTGTCAGCCGGAGAGTCAATTATTGCACCCAATTTACAGTCATCTGCAAACTTGGTTAGCCACAGTCCCTCCACATTTGCCTGTACTTCAGAGAAATATATACCGAACAGGAGGGGTCCCAGGACTGACCCCTGTGGGACTCCGCTTGTGACTGGTTTAGAGTCAGACGCCACTCTTACCATGTGGGTTCTGTCTGAGAGCCAATTGGCAACCCATCTCATGACATGGGGGTTGATATTTAAGCTGGTGAGTTTGTCTATGATTCCTGAGTGTGGGATGGTGTTGAATGCCTTAGTGAGGTCCAGATATGCTGTGTGGACCACCTTCCCTTTATCTATGGCCTTGGTGACTGTTTTGAAGAAGTCGACCAAGTTCAGGAGGCAAGATCTGCCTTTAACAAAGCTGAACTGGGTGGAGTCCAGTGTCTGGAGGTTCCCAATGTCCCTGTTAATGAGCTCCATGACAATGCATTCCATGGCTCTGCAGACCAAGCTAGTTAAGCTTATAGGGTGATAGTTCCCAAGGTCAGTTGTGGCACCACCTTTGTGGAGTGGTACGACTGTTGCTGTACGCCATTCTTTGGGTACATAGCCTGCAGAGAGGCTGAGTTTGAATAGTGTTTTGAGATGGGGGGGGGGTTAGTTCATTTTGAAGCTCGTGTAAGACACAACCTGGGATACCATCTGGTCCCATTGATGCTGTGTTTTTTGCCTTTGCAAGTTCTGTCTTTACTTGTGTGTCTGAGATATCTGGACTGCCACATTCTACTGGGATGGGTGCTAGCCCCTTTGGTGAGGGGGGGGGGTGAAGTTTGCACTGAACTTGTCAGCCAGGATGTTGGCAATGTCGGCTGGTTCAGTGTATTTATGGCCATTATGCACTAGCTCGGAGCATATCTGAGAGTTTGCCCCTAGACTCTTGACATAGTTAAAGAAGGCCTTGTGCTTATCCTTAGAGTCATTAGCTATTTTTCTTTCAAAGTTGGCCATGGATCATTTAATGAGGGAGCACAGTTTTTTACTGATGTTAATCAGAGATGCCTTCTTATTTCGGGATTTTGTTCTATCTTGCAGGAGTTTCCTCCTTCTGTTGTAAAGTTTATTTATGGCCGGGGTCCACCAGACTGACTTCCTCTTTTTTGAGGAGTTGGTCTTGGTTTTACTTGGGATGGCTCGGTCTACGCATTCTTGAAGGTGTTCATAGAATGTGCTTGTAAAGGATTCTGCCGATGGGTCATCATTTTCCATTTGATTGGGAGCTTTGAAACTTCCCACCTCAGTCTTGAGGAGTGCGAAGTTGGCTTTAGAGAAGTTTTTTACCTTGATTTCCTTGACTGTGGGGGGGTGGGGGTTGGGATGTGGATTCCCAGTGTGATTAATTTGTGATCTGATCTTATCAATGACGAGTTTACCTCAGGTGTGGAACATAGGTTCCCCATGTTGATGATGACCAGGTCCAGTATGTTGTTACCTCTTGTGGGAATGGTGACCTGCTTTTCCAGGGCGTTTGAGTTTATAAACTCAAGGAAGCATTGGGCTAGGGCATATTAGCTTAAGTAGTTTTCCCAGTCAATGTTTGGATAGTTGAAGTCACCCAGTAGCATGGTGTTGGGTAGAATCTTCATACTTTCTAATGTTCTCAGGAATGCTGCGCGAGGGTCCTGAGACAAGGTGGGAAATCTGTAGCAAGCTATAAATTGAACAGTCAATTTACCCACTGTTAATTGCACTTGAATGGTCTCAGATTCCATGTGCTGTGCTATTAGCATGGAGGTGTGGGTGTTCTTGATGAATATGGACACGCCCCCTCCTTTTGTGTTCCAGTCCTGGTTTTGGGATCTAAAGGTATGGTAGGAGTTATAGCCTGGTAGTGCTGGGTTGCTCTCTGGAGCCTTGAACCAGGTTTCTGTCACTGCACATACGTCCATTTCTTCCATACTAAGGAGAGCCTTGAGTGCGTGCATTTTGAGGTTTAGACTTCTGGCGTAGAGCAGCACTACCCTCAGTTTTTGTTTATTATGGAGGCGGGTTTGTCTTTTGAGCCTTGCCTAAAAAAGGCAGTATTGGGGTGGCAAGAGTCTTGGCCAGTATTCGAAAGCCCAGGGGCAACAGGTGCAAGCCATCTCTGGTGAAGCAACGTGGCTTGTCTAGCATGTCATCCCAGGTTGACAAGTACTGGACCCCCTTTGAATGACACCAGTAGTTTAACCAATTGTTGAAACTGATCATTTTTTCTTCATATGCTGGCATAATTTTGGGTGAGGGCAGGATGCTACTCAGAGTCATACCAGCCTGGGCTACATGGTCAGAGAGCTCCTCAATGTCTCTTTTCATGAAGTCCAGGGAGGTACGTCTCAGGTCATTTACACCAACATGTACAATGACAGAGTCATATCTGTACTTGTTGTGGAGTGACCTGAGTGCATGTGTTATGTGGCGTATTCTGGCACCCTACAGGTAGCTTATGGTAACCTTGTTCAGTCTAGTGAGTGGGACATCTTTGTGCCTGATGATAGAATCACGATTACTAGTGTGTTAGGTGTGTTATTTAGCCTTAGGGCCTGTTTTTGCTTGGCACACTGACGTTGTGACGTATGTGTTACCTGGTTTCTGTTGTGGGGTGGAGGTTGCTTGGGTGTATGCTTAGGAGGTCTCTGTTGTTTAGGCAGGTTCTTATTTAGAGCCTCTGAGTATGTTTTTGTGTGTTTCTGAGAGTTGTTTGCTGGTGCAGCTGTAGCTGGTCTATGTGAGTCTGGTAATGTGGTGCTAGTGTTGCCCTGCTCCTTGTGACTGGATGATCCAGTCGTGGGTTGAGAGAGCTTAGCCTCCAGCTTGGCTGTGTAGCTGCATCTCTCACATATGTTTGTGTTGGTTGGGAGGAGGAGGGGGTTGTCTGTGTACATGAGGCAATTGTAACATTGCCTCAGGATGCCCAGATTCACCAGCTGGACCGGAGAGTACACCTGAAGATGTTCCTTGAGCTTGCCTGAATAGATGGTTTGGACTCAGGGTTGGCTTTAGCTGAAATGGCGCCCTAGGCGAAGTACTGCTCTGGCGCCCCTTAAACCCCACCCACACCATAGTCAAGCCACACCCCTATTTGAGCTACACCCACATATTGGCCACTCCCACAAACCCCACTCCAGTTCTTTCAATGTTTAAATGCATGAAAAAAACAGTCATACTGTGACACTTTAAGACTGCAATTGAAGTCTGAATGCTCCTTAATAAACCTGCTTGATCTGTTGCTAGTGTAGAGTTTCTCTACAGTCATGAAAGACTGTATTAACTTTTTTGCAAGGTGCATTTAAAAAGAATATATCATAACTGCTTGCAATACAGAGTTCCATAATACTGACAGTGAATGCACCCAAAAGAACACCAACATAAATCTCAATGCCTCTCTATCTCTAGCTATATGTCAAAGACATGCATCTGGAGCATTTCTCCCCAGGCAACTGAAAGTTGGTCTCATTCCAAGTCGGACCATGTGTAAACAAAGGTTTAAAAACAAAAATCACCTCTAGATACACCTCTGGTGCCCAAGCAGTGTAGGAAACACTGAAAAGGATTAACCATTGACGAAAGGAAATGGGGATGAAGTGAAAGCAAACTGCAGTACCTATACATCCATCCATATGATGGACTGCTTTGTATTCTGTGTTACAACATGTGAAAATTCAGTAAATCCATACTCTGGAATCAAAATCATAGCGTACAGAAATTAAAACACACTTTTCATTAAGTCTCACTTCATTTAGCAAGTACAAGTACCGATTTCAAGTGTGATACAAGACTGTATGGCTAACTCAGTCAAAAGCTACTAAAAGATCCATCCAACTGCATGCATCTTTTGCAGACCAGCAAAGCATTTCTAACACTGAGAATAAAAGTTACCATCTACTTTGGCAGTGACTTGAGGTATCAGGTAAAAGGCATAAGTTTTGTATTAAAGCACATAAAACTAAATCAAACATTGCAGTGCCCTTAGTTTGGTCATACATTCAGCATACAATTACCGCTGATTAAAACAGACCTGAAACGTGAGCAGGAAGATTGGGGTCAACATGCATTTTAATTCCAAATTGTAGATTTTGCCTAGAACTGTTATATTATGCACTCATATGTATAATGGAAAAAAAAAACAGATACACATCAGTTTAACATTTTCAGTTACTAGTCAAAATAAATAAAGTAGTAACAAAATAGTGTACTACACAAAAAGTGGAAACTTTTTAAACAGTCTGCTTTAGAGCAAAATTCACTGTTTTAAATACTGCCGCTTGAAATTCTTCTACAGTCCTTTCTGCCTCAAAAATAGAACTACCGTACCTGATAAATATTTGAACCACACTTTTTGCATACATATTCTACATAACAAATATATAAAATGATATACCAGTGACAGCAGAATCCAAGCTAAGTCTCATGTAACCCGTTAACTCATGACTGTACTAGCTAAACTTATTTTCCACAGCATGTAACAGAAATGAATCACTATATTACAAGATTCCTCCTCTAGAAAACTGTAAGGAAGAGGAAGGAAATGCACTCATACTTTTAGTGCTCTCTTTTTTTCATAACACTGTTATGCCCCCAAGAAAATATATCACTCTGGCCCACTTATTTCACATGCCTTAAGTTCCCCAGCCCAGCCCAGCAGTCCAAAGAATTCACTCTCTCCACTAAACCTCAACTTCCCTGTCACAGACCAGTCAAAAGTGTGATCTTGGCCACTTAGCCTTTATACTACTTGCTATACAACCATAATGCACATCCAAGTTAAAAATATAAATGCTAACATTTAAAACATTTTTAAAAAGCATCTGTGTGAAATGTTCAAACTTCTATCTGCCTCATGCTTAAAACAGTGGTTTTACAATAAATGAAATGTGAATGAATAATTATTAAACACTACAGAACAAACTACTGGTGTGATCCATTAACTGATGCACTGCATTCCCTAAACATCTGGGCAGGAAACAAGTTGCCAGCCAGGAATGCTACACACAGTTTCTTCACAATTAACTCTTCTCAGCACTGAAGAAAAAGCTGTAAATAAATCACGATCCAAACATTTCCCTTTCATAACAAATATTCTTCTCCTGGTCAGTCATTTGGTTACAAGTAAATAACCTGCACACGGATGTCCCCCTCACCAGGCTGGATAAGGACAAGGTTACAGTTAGCTGCTTGTCAGATGCCAGGATCAGTCAAGTCACTCAAGCACTTACCACAAGTACCAGTATAACTCCGACATAGTCCATGTGGGTGTGCATGACCTGAGACATAATACCTCACTGAACTATATGCATACAGATATGCCTGAGCTCTTAGATTGTGTGTCTCAGGCAGGTATGAGCCTATCTTTGAACTGCATTTTGCCATCACCAAAGAGGATGCCACAATACCAACAAAAAATGATTGAGCTTAACTTCTGGTGTCAGTGCAAGGGGATCCAATATCTGTCAGCCTGGGAGGACATGGTTGATGGACCACACTGCTTTGCCACAGATGGTCTTGCACCTGGCTCCTCTATGACTCTCTCAAGCTACTCCAAGTCCAATTAACAATAGGCAAAATCCCCTACCACATCTTCACTAACTACAGTCCCCCACAATGAACAAGGAAAATGATTCTGCATACCTAGACTACTGGCGTCAATTACCATGTAGCCCAACACCATACTCACTGGCAATTTTAATTATCCTACCATCAACTGGGGAAAATACATGACCACAAATCTGCTTTCTCCATGGTTCTTGGACCCTGCCAGTGCAAATGCCCTGGAACAGCTAGTCAGCACACCAAAGAGGGGCTCAAATATTCTGGACATAATGCTCACAAACATGGGGGAGCACGTATTATATAGGTATTATAGACAAACTCAATCAATTGGGAATAAACCCTTATGTCACTGATGGGTAGCCAATTGGCTCACCAACAGGACACATACTGTCAAAGTGGGTGAATTCACATCTAGCAAAAGTGTCGCACCACAGGGTTCCGTGCTGGGCCTTTTACTGTTCAGAATTTATTTCTCAGAAGTCTAGGCAAACATGGATGGCCTGTATCGGACCAAGTTCACCGATGACTGCAAATTGGGTGCAATAATGTAGTCCCCCAGTGGTACTACAAAAAGGATTAACACAGACTAATGATTGGTGCCAAAGCCACGGACTGAAGCTAAATGCAAAAAAATGTGTAATTATTCCCTTTGGGAATAGCCAACATCCCTGCTATTTACAATACAGACAGCACCCCCCCCCACCACCACCAAGAGTAGAGTACGAGACCCGGGTACTCGGGCTGATAATCTGAACTTCGACCACCATGTTACCTACAGTGGTGAGGCTTTCCTATGTGACACATTTCATAAGTAAAAGCTCGGCATCTAGATGCAAGGACATTATAATTCCATTATACTCATCCCTCAGACCACTACAGTACAATGCAGCCTTTTGCATGTACCTCACCATACAGATGCAAAACCACATCGTAAGTGGAAAGACTGAAAGCCCTATCACTGGATTCTGTCTCCTACAGGCTACTAAATTGTGATCTGTGTCTTGCTTACAGGGTAGTCTCTGACCTGACCCTGATGGAAATTTTACACATTCACAAATCAAGCCACATGAGGGTCACTTGCTCTGGAAATATTAACCTAGGCACGTATATGAACAAATCATGCTGGAGAGAGATACCTCCCCCTGAAACTACCCATTTTCTGGAACAAGCTTTCCATTCATGTGAAACAAAGCCCCTCTCTGACCCTCTTCAAGCACAACTTAGATCAATGGATGGGTAATCTCAAGTTCACTCCTGGGGTCATGTCCATTTTTTCATGGACATAGGGAGGCATTAGGCTCATACCTCCATGAACTTCACTCACCTATGTATTGCTAATTGGGTTAACTTGGGATAAACATGCCTACGCTTGTAAAGGTTCTTTGGTCATTAGCCTAGTAACCACCTATGAAATTATGACACAAAGATAGCATGGTTAATGGCTTACCATAAATGAGAAGGCTCTTCCCATATGATAAATTACAGCAGTATACCAGCATTAATTTAGGACAGAAGAAAAGCAAACATTAGTTTAAGCTGGGTAGCATGACACAATGGGAAAATAAATTGCTTTCGTATATGGTCTCTAAATCCTGAAATATGACTGGTTAAAACTAAAAAGTATCAACCTGATAATACAGTTCGAAACCTGATTATAAGAGCAGACAAAGCAGATGACCTACTACTAGAAAAATAATTCACAACTGTCAGTAGCCATCAAGTCTCAGGACAACTATGCAATGAAAACATCTCTTTTTTAACATTTTATTCAGCATCTTTCCTTATTTGTGTGTCAGTCTTATTTCTGCTGCAGGCAACAGTGCTGCATGTGGGGCAATTGGGTCCAGGATAATACCACCAGAGTCCCACCTCCCCAGCCCAAGCTAATGAGAAAAAAAAAATACGTTCCAA
Source organism: Protopterus annectens (assembly GCF_019279795.1). Classification (NCBI taxonomy): domain Eukaryota; kingdom Metazoa; phylum Chordata; order Ceratodontiformes; family Protopteridae; genus Protopterus; species Protopterus annectens. Next base: position 1,014,658,508 of record NC_056727.1, read on the forward strand.
GGCTGAGGACAAAAAAAGATGATGAGTTGACAATACAAGAGCTGCCCCCCCCCCCCAACACACACACACTTACTTCAGTCTTTGAAATAATTTAAAAGCTGCAGTATTACAATGAGGCTGCTTAAATAACTACAACCAGTAATCCCACTTCTGAATTGCAGGGAACAGTCAAGTACCTCTTTAACAGTGACCGATCATAACACCTACCAGTTAGTACCCTGGGCAGCCAGTAATCCCCTCTGCTCTACTCTACGCTACTAAAATTATGCGGAAAACAATATCCGCAAATTTTGTCAACAGTCAGACCTTCAGAACTCACGCACGATCGCAGCTTAAGAAAAAAAAACGTATTTGACCTGCCTGCTCTGTTTCCAGTAGCAATACAAGAATAATTGCTTTGTATTCAATATACTCGGTGGTACATCACCACATACCTCTCAACCCCTTTCTAGACAAAGCCTAAAATAAATAAACAAATGCATGAAAACATATTAAAGAAAACTTTTAATGTTCATCTTACCATTGACTGTGAAGCATGCTGTAGACTTGCCTTTCCAATGCCAAACTGTACACTGTCTGTCATGTTGCAATGGGTCTTTTTGAAAACAAGGCTATGAACAGTGCCATCCTGATCAATTTCCACATCTCTACAGGCCTGCAGCAGTTCTCCATTTAGGCTCCACTTAGGAGGCTTCACAGAATGAACTGAGATCTCGCATTCAAACCTGGCTTCAGCTGGTTCAGTCACTTCTGTATCACACAGGTGTCTGACTATATTGATAGTCTGTTCTGTTAAAGTAAGAAAAGGCATAATAACTATCACTATTCGTTAATTTCAACCTTTGCAATTACAGTGACATCAAAGTACTTGAGAAGTTGAGTCTTGGTCCACGAGTCTGATGCTTATTATAATCATAACAAGAAAGCAAATTTAGGGATTGCAAAAGTACTGATGCACATACCACATGTTGCTGTAATTATACAGATGACCTGACCTAGAAGCTGACATGAACCACAACATATCACTCAGAAATACATGCTTAAACAACAGCAAAACCCAGCAGTAGTCGTGTCTGTTTGACTCATTTCCAAATGTTGCCAAATGTAAAACCAGTCTGTTCACCATTAAACACTGAGAGAAATTCAATTTTCAATTCTGAGCATGGCCCCTACCTGGAGACAGCTATATTACTTAAGTGGGTGAAGCCTCCTGCTAAGGAGTGAGGTGAGGGGCAAAATCTCCCACACATCCATTAGGAACGTAGCTTCTGAATTCTGCTGCAAACTATTTGCTCTCACTTCACGAAAACCATGTTCACATCATCAAAGCAGATGGAGGAAAGAAACAGCCCTTTCTAATGTGGCGCATATTTTTTCATACCTTAAAATAAGCAGCAAGTGGTGAAGAAAATTGTCATCAAAATAAAATAAAATTAGATCCACAGTTGGGAGCCCTCGTGGTGAAACAAACCAGGCTGCCAATTATCCACCATTCAGGAAGCAAATATCAGCCAATGGATGCGCCCGCCTCTAGCTCGTCACGAAGGAAAGAATGAGAGGCGGGCATGAGCTGCACTATATACTGTTCATTGGCTGCAGTAGCCAGGGACGTCACTAAAACGAAAGCATCACTGATTGGATGCCAACAGCAGTCACTCATACATACATCACGCGGGGGGGGGGTGGAAGAACAACATAGGGAGGGGGGCGTTCTATTGCTGTGTGCTTGTGTCATCTGTCATGGGGGAGGGCGCAATGCTACTATGTAGAAACGGGCATCGGGCACAATGTTATAAAATGAGAAAGTTTCACTTTTTAACTTTGTTGTTTTTTTTTTTTTTTGCGATTTTGCGCCCCTTATGAGGCTGGCCTGTACAGCGCCCTAGGCGGTTGCCTAGTTCGCCTATGCCTAAGGCCGGCCCTGTTTGGACTGTATTGTTGATTGGATGAGTAAAGAGCCTTATACTTCCTGAGTATAGGGCTGAAGTGCCAGCTGTAAGCTAATGCTAGTTTTAGTGAGTTTGACTGGTAGGGGGATGATTGCAACTATTTCTTTGGGTGTGGTAGGAAGTGTGTGTGTGTGGGGGGGGTTGATCTGAACTTGTTGGCCAGCAGGTTTGCTATAGTTTCAGGCTGGAAGTAAGTGTTGTCATTCATGATTAACTTGACACATTGTTGACCATTTCTCCTGAGGTTCTGAGCATAATTAAAAAAGCCTTATGGCTATCTTTCACTTGGGAGGCTATCTTTGCCTCATAGTTTGTTTTGACAGATTTGACCAGGTCTCTAATTTGTTTGTTTATACTGGTGAGTCTCAATTTGTACTGTTTTGTCTGTTCCTTCTTTGTTTTGGAAAGAAATTGCTTTCCTTTTATTGAATAGCCTGTTTATGTAAGAGGTCCACCAAAATGGTTTATTTTTGCCAGTGTTCATAGGTTTGACTCAGACAGATATGCCTCCTGTATGCATCTATGAATGTGGTTGTACAATGTTTTTGTGTACAGCTCAGAGTAGGCCTCTGTGTCATCTGGGTTTTGGGGGGCTTGGAGGTTTAATATGCTGTTACTTAGTTTGAGGTAACTGGCCTTAGCAAAGTTCTTAACAGGTTTGGAATTTGATGGGGGTTCTAGGTTAGTTTTAATACTAAAGAAAATTATTCTGTGGTCAGATCTTACCAGGGAGGAGTTAATGCATGGAAGGGAGCAGCATCCCCCCATGTTCATGAATACTAGGTCTAGGATATTTGCACCTCTAGTTGGAGAGCTAACTAGGTGTTCTAGGGTATTGCATTGACAAAGTCCAAAAACCTCTGAGCAAGTGAATTATGGGTTGTATAAGTCTCCCAGTTTATGAAGGGCTAGTTTAAGCCACTCATAAGTATGGTCCTAGGCTAAATGTTAAGAGATTCCAGTAAGTTAAGGTAGGAGGTGTGGTTTTCCAGAATGATGTTAGGAGATCTATAACTAGGAAGGATATGAAAGGGGCTTGCACCTATGGTAAGTTGGGCATGGAGCAGCTCAAGCAAGTCATGTTGTTGGACCAGTGTAGCAGAGTACTTGCCCTTTATGAACACTGAGACACCTCCTCCCTTTATTTTATCCTGAGCTGAGGGGGATTGAAATGTATGAAAGGCATTGTAGCCTTTGACAGCTTGGTACTTTCTATCGTTCTGAACCTTGTTTCTGTGAGTGCACAAATGTCTGCGTTCTCCAGGTTAAGGAATGATTCCAAGGAGTGCAGTTTTTTATTTAAACTCCTAGCATTGACCAGCAGTACTTTTATGTAGTTGTGAGTGATTTTTGTTATGTTGGAGGATTTAGCAATTTGTCAGAGCCTAAAAAAAGGCACTGTGGGGATAGATAAAGTTTTGGTCAGTATCCAGAACCAAGTGGTGACAAGTGCAAACCATATCTGGCAAAGCATCGTGGTTTGTCAATCATGTCTCCCCAGGCTGACAGATATTGGATCCCCTTTTTGTAACACCAGAAACAAAGCCAATTGTTGAAGTCAATCATATTTTGCTGGTACTGTGGCATCATTATTATTGGTGAAGATAGGATGCTATTCAAGGATAGATTTATAACTGTCTGGGACACATATTCAGAGGGCTCCATCATGTCTCTCCTCATATACTCCAGTGAGGTACTTCTTAGTTCATTAACCCCCAAATGGACTATGACCATGTCATACTGGTACGTGTGGTTTAAAGACATAAGTGCATGTGTGAGCTGTTGGATTCTGTCTTCAAACAGCTCACTGTGCTCATATCCTTGTTTTGCATGGTAGGGGTACATCAGTATGTCTTACAATGAAATCTGCAGTAACTAGAATGTTTGGCTGTGCGGTGTGTTGCATTATGGGCTTGAAAGCAGGGCTACTATGATTTTCAGAGGTATGTGTTATGTGAGATGCTGTCTTTTTTGAATGTGCGCAGGATCACTGAGATATGCTTTTAGGAGATCTTGGAGGTGTGGGCACATTACAAGTGAGTACCTCCACATATGTGGGTCTATGTGTTTGTTCCTTAGTGTTGCTAGTGAGTGTTTTGGGAGTAACCAAATAAAATCCCAATAAAAGAACCAACGATAATGCAAGGAGGAAGAAAGAAGAACCAATGACACAAAAACCAAATAGCGTAATACAATTTAATCACCGCTTTCGTCAGGAGACTTCTTCAGAATACCAGTTTTGGGAGTAACGCTAACAACCTGCTTTGCATTGTTTGTATGTGTGTGTGTATGTGTGTGTGTGTGTGTGTGTATATATGAGAGCTTTGCCTCCAGTGATATGCAGATGAAAGAAGTGCAACAGAAACCATTACAGTTCAAGATAATGTTACTGCTCTTCTAATAATTACAAAAGGTATTTTAAAGTACTTTAATGAATTTATCATATGTACATAACCTGAGTGAAAAACACTCCCCTTTAAGAAGTCACAAGTCCTTGCCATGTGACTTGACCTGAATTATGCATAAGCACTACTCGTATCATTCTTCGAAGTACACAAGCACTTCCCAAATGACTACACCCACTGTATGCATAAGCACTTCCCATTCACAAGTTATATTTCAATAAAGATTTTAGTGCAATATGAAATGACACCCCTTTTTTCCCCTGTTTTTCTTATTTTGATTATGCATTTCTTTCTCCTTTAGTGTTTTGTTTCTCTCCCATTTATTTTCCTTTATCTTACAGCAAAAAATCCCTCATGAGCAGGCCAGGCATATGCCTCACCAGATAGTGACAGATGACCCTCTGCTTATCCAGAAAAGTCAAGGTTCCACCCATCGCAGAAGCACTTTTCTTTATCTAACCAGAAATCTTTCAAGCCTATATAGACTCTTCTTCAATGTTAAAAGAAAACACTAATCTCATTACATACATTTATATAAAACTCCATCCTATAAAGTCACAAATAAAGGTCACATGATGGTTGGAACCCTGTTTTGTCTTCAGTTTTATTTCTGTTTTTACCTTCAGGACCATTCAACTGTTGTAGCAGCATATTGTGATAGGCTCATCCAAGAAGGTCCTTACAGGGTTATGTCGTAGGCACTGGTCTTTCAGGCACTCCAGCATGTGGTAGCCTGACAAGCCTCACAGAAAGTAGGCTTTGGAGCTTGGTGTAGGATTTATTCGTGGACATAGTGAACAGGAGAATTCAGCCAGTTGAAGCCTCTCTTCAGTATGTAGAAGACATGTTGTCCCATTTGGTGCTGACCACAGTACCAACACAGGCCCCCACCCCCTCAACACTGGGGTATTACACTGCAACACCATCTGGCAGTGTACATGTTTGAGAACCTCTGGACTAGGACTCCAGCTGTTGCTTCCTCAGCCCTTCTTCCCTTATCCTTTCTCCTATATCTTCTGATGTACCCTTGCATTTTTAAAAAAATTAAAATATGCGGGGGGAGGGTCAATCTTCTGATAAATCACAGTTCCCATCTTCCCCCACCTCATCCTACACAAGCACTCGTGATATTTTCCTTCTGCATCTCCCCCTTTCTTTGTTTCCCCTTTTTCACTCTTTCATATCTCCTCCTTTCTATTCTTTAATGAAACCATCAGGGTCTCCACAAAATGATACCCCTATATAAAACATTATAAACTTCTTTTCTGTTTTTAAAATAATCAGTTATATGCTCTGTGCTGTCCACAGCTTTGCTGAAACATTTTAAGTGTGACTACACTTAGCCACACTCATCCACAATATGAGAAAAAAGTAACATGAAACCTCACAATTTTGCAAAGTAATTCATAACTTCATAATTCTGAGCATCATACAACTTTCTCTTTTGAGAAGTAGGAGTGTTTTAAAAAAAAACGCATTGCTTTTCTGAATTCATCACAAATAACTTTTGCTGACCGTATTTGCATATCTGTGCAACAATGTTATTTGCAGATATCCGAAAGTCATTTAAGAATCCACGGACTATCAATACTGGCCTTATTTCCCTATAAAGCATTTCACACATTCCAGTCTGTTGCTTTAAAATATGAGCAGAATTACTGATTCATATTTACAAGTATTTCTAATCTTTATGAGAGTGGCATCTCCAATTATGTCAAAATGCATTTCTTTGCTTTCACCATTAAAAGACTGCCTGCCAGATACCAAATGAGGGCTTATCACAAGATAAGACAGAAGCTATATTTATATTTTATTTTTCATATATGTGAAATACCACAACCATGTTTCATTTCGGACCTACTTAAAATTAACAAAAATAAATAAAATCCAAACAAACAACATTATGTAATGATCTTCAGGTAAGATGAAAGTTAGCAAAAACATAATACTGTTAGCAATCAGCAAGCAAGCAGTACAGAAATTTCATCTTTAACACCAGAGAGTCTAAACCCTCAGGCTAGCAAAGAAAAATGCTATAGGTCTGAAGTTCTTACATGAAAACACCAACATATTTGCAGGATGTAATGTGTATCTGTGAAAAGATACATAATCAGTGCAACACTAATTCCCAGTAGGTGAGTGAACATCCTGCTGGAATTGAGCTGAGAAAGATTAGAGCAGAACCATTAAATAGTGCCTTCAAGATCAATAAGACACTACCACTGTAACACGAGACTTCACTGCAGTGGAACAGACATCCAAGATATTATGAATATTTGGTATCAGCAATGTGTCAGTGTTAATATGTCACGTTAGAGTACTACATGTGAGAAATCAGCAGCAAATGGAATTACTAGAACAAAGATGCTTGAGTTATCCCCTGCTTTCTAAGCTTAAGCTCTGATAGGATGCAAGAAAAAAAAAGATCTATCTAGCGCTTCTGCAAACTGCTTTTAAAGCACAAAATATACAGGAGTTATAAAGCAAGAACATTCTACAATAGAGCAGACATCCTAAATAGAAGGTTTATTTACTCTCAGTGCCATATCAGTTTAAGGTACTGTAGTTTGTGCAAGAAATCACCTAGATATGAAATCATTACAAAGGAGATTTGCAAAAGTAATCACTCTTGCAGATTAGTGCAGAGAATTAAGTCTGTGAAATTCATCTTGAATTCTTGAGTTTGAATTTCTCAGTCTTATTATCTGTTTTATGAGTTTGAGCAAGAGATATAACTGGACGGTGCTAATTACACATCGTTAAAAACATGCTCCTGTACCTAACAGGCCTACCTGGCTAACAAATGAATAACATAAAAAATAAAATGCAAATCACAATACAGAAAACTGTCACTTGCATTTGACAATTTATGTTGAATGTCTGATAATCATGTATTTTAGCAATAATCCTCTCCTGTATGTGGATATAGCATGACTTACCCATGGTTGATGTGATTTGAGCATGGGGACAATGTCCAAGTAATTCAACAAAGACAACCATGGGTAAATAATGATATACCCACACACAGGACTAGATTATTGCTATTATAGAATTACATTATGTATTAAAGAAATTGCTTAACTTTTGTAAATAATGTCTTTGTATAATGGCACTTCAGTCTTCTGCATTGTCTGTATGTTGATGTACTGTGCATGCATATGGGACTTTCATTCCTATGCTTAAACAATATTGATGCAGTGCAGGAGCAGAACAAAAGAGAATCTCAGTTGCTATTCTTTTTTCAGTTGTTAAAAAATAGAGAGATTTTACTAGGGGCAGAGCAAAAATACATGGCAAACCAGATAGTTTTTTTGTTTCTTTAGTTTTGCTGAATACACTTGTTTTTTCTCATATGTTGTTCTGTCCCTCAGTGTGTTGCAGTTAAAAGTTTGACTGCTCATTGAGATTGTTAAAGAGTAGGGGACCAAGGATAGAGCCATGCAGTACACCAGTGGTGACTGGGAGGTATGGGGAGAGGGTGGAGTGTCGTTTTACTGACTGATATCTATTGGGCAGATAGGTTTTGAACCATAGAAGGGTGGGCTGAGAAAGAGAGAGACTAATGAGGACATTCAAAGTAGAAGTTTGCTGTGATAAACTGTTTTAAAAGGTTTTAGACAGACAAGTCTAGAAATGAGGAGGAGACAAGTTTGCTGTTATCCCTAGCTTTATCAACAGTATCTACATATGCTAGAAGTGCAGTGTTAGTATTATGGAAAGGACAGAAGCCATGTTGAGTGGAGGACAGGAGTTCTTCCTGCAGGAGATAGTTTAGAAATTGATTTTAAATACATTTTTCAAGTATATCAGAAAGGGGGGATAAGACTGCTATAGGTCTAAAGTTAGTAATGTCTGTTGAATTTCCTCTTTGTGCAGAGAGCTAATGTGTGACTTCTTCCAGAGATAGGGAATGTGGGATTCCTGGACTGACCTATTTATAAGGATTGAGACATGGCAGACAATGTAATAAGCAGAGTTAGTAAGGGAGACGGCTAGAAAGGTGCTTGGTATCACATCTGGACAGAGGAAGGACAACAAGGAGACATGGTGGTGGAATGAGGAAGTACAGGAGAGTATACAGAGAAAGAGGTTGGCAAAGAAGAAGTGGGATTGTCAGAGAGATGAAGAAAGTAGACAGGAGTATAAGGAGATGAGGTGCATGGCAAAGAGAGAGGTGGCGAAGGCTAAGGATAAGGCATATGAAGAGTTGTATGAAAGGTTGGACACTAAGGAGGGAGAAAAGGACCTGTACCGATTGGCTAGACAGAGGGACCATGCTAGGAAAGATGTGCAGCAGGTAAAGGTGATAAAGGATAATGAGGGAAACATACTCACAAGCGAGGAGAGTGTGTTGAGGAGATGGAAAGAGTACTTTGAGGGGTTGATGAATGAAGAGAATGAGAGGGAGAGAAGGTTGGATGATGTGGGGATAGTGAATCATGAAGTGCAATGGATTAGCAAGGAGGAAGTAAGGATAGCTATGAAGAGAATGAAGAATGCAAAGGCTGTTGGCCCAGATGACATACCTGTGGAAGCATGGAGGTGTTTAAGTGAAATGGCAGTGGAGTTTTTAACCAGATTGTTTAATGAAATCTTGGAAAGTGAGAGGATGCCTGAGGAATGGAGAAAAAGTGTTTTTGTACCGATTTTTAAGAATAAGGGTGATGTGCAGAGCTGTAGTAACTACAGAGGGATAAAATTGATCAGTCACAGCTGAAGTTATGGGAAAGAGTAGTGGAAGCAAGGTTAAGAAGGGACGTGATGATTAGTGATCAGCAGTATGGTTTCATGCCAGGAAAGAGCACTACAGATGTGATCTTTGCTCTGAGAGTGTTGATGGAGAAGTACAGAGAATGTCAGAAGGAGTGGCATTGTGTTTTTGTAGACTTAGAGAAAGCATATGACAGGGTACCTAGAGAGGAGTTGTGGTATTGTATGAGGAAGTCAGGAGTGTCAGAAAAGTATGTAAGAGTGGTACAGGATATGTACGAGGGTAGTGTGACAGCGGTGAGGTCTGCGGTGGGAGTGATGGATGCATTTAAGGTGGAGGTGGTGTTACATCAATGATCATCTCTGAGCCCTTTCTTATTTGCAATGGTGATGGACAGGTTGATAGATGAGATCAGACAGGAGTCCCTGTGGACTATGATATTTGCAGATGACATTGTGATCTGTAGTGAGAGTAGGGAACAGGTGGAGGAGACCCTGAAGAGATGGAGATATGCTCTAGAGAGAAGAGGAATGAAGGTCAGCAGGACTAAGATAGAATATATGTGTGTGAATGAGAGGGAGGATAGAGGAATGGTGAGGATGCAAGGAGTAGAGGTGGCGAAGGTGGATGAGTTTAAATACTTTGGGGTCAATAGTTCAGAGTAACGTTGAGTGTGGAAGAGAGGTGAAGAAGAGAGTACAGGCAGGATGGAGTGGGTGGAAAAGAGTGTCAGGAGTGATTTGTGACAGACGAGTACCTGGAAGAGTGAAAGGGAAGGTCTACAAGAGGGTAGTGAGACCAGCTATGTTATATGGGTTGGAGACAGTGGCATTGACAAAAAGGCAGGAGTTTGAGCTGGATGTGGCAGAATTAAAGATGTTAAGATTTGCACTGGGTGTGGCGAGGGTGGCCAGGATTAGGAATAAGTATATTAGAGGGTCAGCCCAGGTTGGAAGGTTTGTAGACAAAGCCAGAGAGGCACAATTACGTTGCTTTGGACATGTGCTGAGGAGGGATGCTGAGTATATTGGGAAAAAGATGCTAAGGATGAAGCTACCAGGTAACAGGAAAAGAGGAAGGCCAAAGATAAGGTTTATGGATGTGGTGAGAGAGGACATGCAGGTGGTCGGTGTGACAGAGCAAGATGCAGAGGACAGGAAGAAATGGAAACAGGTGATCTGCTGTGGCGACCCCTAACGGGAACAGCCGAAAGAAGATGATGATATATATATATATATATATATATATATATATATATATATATATATATAGATATATATATATATATATATATATATGCATATATATGATTTGGCTTAGGATTTCTTTTGAGTTCATACACACTTTAGGTTACATCTTACATGAAGTGCAAGAGTTCTATGGTGACAACAGTGTCTACTGCTGTCATTTGAATAATGATGCCTTATTTATTACCTTATAGCATCATTCAATGGAAGATGTGTGTTTAGAATCATTTAGTAAGGAGCAATAAAAATACATATGAGAAGCAGTCTCAGAGTTTAAGGAAATGCTTAAGCATTTGCAAAGACATTTTGGAAAATGTGGAAATAAATAAAGTAATTATAGCAAAATCAAGCAATGTTAGAGAAAAACTGTCTAAGACTTCACTGTAATAGAGTGAATGATTTGCAGATCTATAAAAAAATTGCATTGTGTTACATTTGCTTGATGGTATCAGAAGCCAGTACGCCTACCTAAGCAGCCCCTTAAGATCTTTAATATTATATTTCTCATTAATCCCTGTCTTCTACCTTACCATTTTCCTTCTGTCCCATGTCCTCTGGAATGCATCTGTGGGTTCTCTCTCTACCACCTATTGCAGTAATCCATTCCAGAGGTCCACATCTTCATCTGAAGAAAAGCACATTCAGATATCCAAGGAGTAGTTACTATGTTCAATCTGCTACCTGTACCCTTTCTTTCCCTTCTGCTCTTGCTGCTAAGAATTATCCCTTTACATCTGCTTTACCCAGTTTTGTGCACTGGTACCATGTCCCTTTGTCTCTAGTTGTGTCAGGTGAGGCAAGCACATAGTTTCACCAGCTTCTGGTCATATTCTTCTGTCTCCATCTCATGCATAGTTCTTGCAGCTTTCATTTGAAATCCTTCCAGCAGCCTGATATCTTTCACATTATGCAGCTTCCAGACTGCACAAAGTACTCAATGTATAGTATGACCATAACCCTGTGCAATGGTAGCATTACATCCTTTCTTTACTTGTGGAATCTATCCTCCTAAGGATGCACCCCATCATTCTGCTTGCTGACGTAGCTCTATCACTCTGCTCCAGATGATCTAATTCAAATGTGTCCAATGCTCCTAGATCCTTTCCCTGTTCTGATGCCATCAGATCAACTCCTCCTTACTGATATTTCAGACCAGGGCTGCTGAGGCCTAATTACAATATTTTGCATTTGTTTGCATTAAACCTGAACTGACATGTCTCTGCTCACTTATTCATCCTCTACAGATCTTTCATTTGACCCCACCCATCCTCTTCAGCTACACTTAACACTCTGTCATCAGCAGTGATGCTGATCCTTGTCTCAGGTCTCCTAGATATGTCTGATACAAACACAGAGAAGGACCCTGGATCCAGGACAGCCCTATGTGGTACTCCACTAGTCACTTCACTATTTCTTGATTTTGTCCCTCTTACTAAAACCTCTGTGTTTTACTATTCAGCCTTGCAGTTGTTTAGTTCCTCAGATATGATCCTAACCCCAGACTCTCCAATTTTCAGCCTCTTGTGTGAGGCAGAGTAAAAGGCTTTGTTGAGTGCCAGTGCATCTGTTATTGCTTCCTGGACAAGTTCACTTATAACACAGTCATATAAGCAGATTATGTTTTTGGATCAGCTTCACAGGCATAGAGGGATAAAATCATCTCTGTAACCCAGAAGACCTAAGGTTGATTGACAGCTTGGTCATGTGTTGAAGATTTTGTGGGTGGGCATAGTGGAATGATGTGGCTTTGCTACATGCCTCAATCCCATGAAATAGATGGAGTGACATACTGGTGGTTGGTGGGAGATTCTCTGTAATACTAGTGGACTCCAGAGATTGGACCAGTTGCTGGCCTTGGACTTCGGCCAGTATTGGGAGACATCACTGACTTGGGGGGAGGGTCTACATCTTGATTCATGCATGCAGTCCCCTATACTTTTTGTCATGTACAAACACATAAGCTGGTAAACCCTTCAGTAATTAAGTCAGTGATCTTCTGCAAGCTGCTATGGAGGTTCCCTGACCCTCTTGTCTACCTCACCATTCATATAATGACAAGAAGACAGGGCTGGTGACTATAACTATTGGAAGTATCTATCTGGCAAAACAGCAGTAATAAATTGATTGAGTATGAATAAGCATAAGTAAATAAATGTATGAATAAAATTAAATCAAATCAGGTTTGACTGATAGATCCCTCTGGCTGTGAACCCATGTTTTTTTGCTGTCCTGGAAATAGCTGTCCTCTGCTGCTGCTTTTAAGCTAACAGGCTTATATGCCCCCATATTTTTTCTGTTCCCCACTTTGTGCAAGAGTACCACATTAACTGAATTCAAGGCTTCTATCACTTGTACAGTACTCAGTGACCTGCTGTAATCTCCAGCATGGCATCTGCCAACACACTGACCAGATTTCTAAGGACTCTGAGAATTATTCTGTCCAGTCCTTGTGCTTTAATGATATATATGTCATTTGTTGAATTTTGTATACATATACTGAATGATGAATCCACTCCATTCATAATGCAGTAAACTTCTGTACTCCTGCAGCAAGTATTGGAAGCAAACGTTTCTGATGTTAGTTTATGAGACAGAGAAATTAAACCCTGGCTACAGCCCTGGTGACTTATGCTCAGCTAGTAGGCAGTCACTGGAGGAGCTGGACTAGTGGAGTGGTAGCAAACTGCTAATAGTCTGCTGTCCTATTCCTTGAAACATAAGGCAACTAACACACTCTGCTATAATTCCAGGCTTGTCAATGAAGGCCTAGTACTCTCAAGTCTCCCAGGCCTATTAGTGGGCATAGCAATGTTTACTCAGGAATGTGTATGTTGGAAGAAACTGAAGTGTCAAAGTAGTACAGAGGAAGGGACAATGCCTTAAAAGAAGAAGTATGGAACAGCATAGAGATAATTGTATAAGTGTAGTACATATTTCTGTTTGAAAAGAGAACTTACTGCTTACAAGATACATTATTTCAGTCACTTTATCTAAAGTGAAGCAAGATTGGTAACAACATATGGATGTAGGATAACAGAATACCTGTACATTATAGTACTCCTTGTTGAGCTCTGAACTAAATAAACATGAATGACTGCTGATATATAAGCTGCGTATTGGTTGTACAGATGATCAGCAATATTACTTTTAAGTCATGGCTTGTTAATAAAAATCTAATTGATATTCATGCTGTTTAAATTTATTGTTTCAAAATTAAGAGCTCAAAGGCCAATAGATAGTAGCTTTTTGAAAAAGTGGTTCTGGTAACAAAAGAACTGTTTGCCTAAATCAGCATTTTGAAAGTTATTGACTACCATGTGAAAAGGCCATGATTTTAAGAGGCCCCATAAATGTAGGGAATATTACACTTTGCATGTTAAAGTATATCACGTATTTCACTTAAGTCTACAGGTTTTCAATGTCTTTCACGTCTTGCTTTTTGAAATCTGCACCTGTAGTTTTCTTAAGCAGTACTTTATTTCAAGAATATTTCACTTTTTGTGAATATTTTCTTAGATGTGCTTTAAATTATCCTATGTACTTCGGTTACTTTTGCCAGTAGATTTTATGAGGAAATAACTAGGAGAGTCTACAGGTTGGATTCTAAATGCTTCCGGTTGCAGAACAGAAAGTTCCTGCATTTCTGCTCTGACAGCTGTGAAATGAATTCTCTCTTCAACCACCCTAAAATGACATAATCCTTGGGGGTGGACTTCACCCAGTTAACTACCATACAATAGTAGAGTATTGAATGGCTAGAAGCCCCACTACCTCTGTGGCAGGTAATGAGATTCTGTAACATTTTATGTTAATGACTCTCCTTACATATACATAGAGCTAACTTAATCCAAAGACTCGGCTGGTTGAAGTTGTCCTGCTTCACAACTCCATGACAAGGAACAGGCATAACGGACCACAAACCCACCTGGCACTACCATTTATTTTTAATAAAAAGGCCACTACAAGCCATCCCCACAGAAGTGAGAGACTGGCTCTTGTTATATCCAATGGCACATGCACACAGTTTCACTCTTTCTCCTCCCACTCCCAAAACCTGCAGTTCAGTTTCTTTTTTACATTTTTGCAAATGTTTTGGGTTTGTAATGGCATGAGAGGAATGAGCCCCATCCCCTAGTCATAATATGATTAAAGTTCATGAAATTACGATTGTTTTAGTCTTTCAAGCTTAACAAGATGCTCCTCTCCACAACTACAGCGTACTCAGAATTGCTTCCTTCTGTATTCCATATGGGGTTGCAAGTATTGGTAGTATACTTAAAGTGTAGTGGTCTTGTTCTGAAGCAGCTATAGGCAACAAACCCCTGGAGCTGGATATAACCTCCTTACCAGATATAATATCAAATTATACAGATTTTGATTGAAAAAATGTGTTGTGTTTGCATTTTATTTTGTTGATTAGGATGGCCCTCTGAATTTTTTTTCAGGCATGAAAATCCTTGCCATGTTATTATAAAAGACTGAACTCACAATGCCTCATTACTTAAACAAATGCAAAAGCTAATGTATTCACATGGTAAATGCATTATTAGTAGCTTTGTACCTCCTAAAAATAAGTTATAAACTAGTTCTTGCAGGTGTAATAATTCACAATTAAAATTAATGATGTAATAATGAAACCACAATCTAAGTAAGAATTTGCTCTTATAAAGAAATATTTTTTCACCCATAGTTATTTGCAGTGCTATACAAATCTGTACTTCATGCCTGCAATAACAGCATTTGTAGTATATAGTCATGAAGAACAAACTGAGTAAACAGTGGAATTAAAACATAAAACAAGACACTATAATTTTCATGTGTTACAAAATAATTTGCAACTTTAACAAGAGAAGTATAATGAGAAATTAAATTAATTAAAGATGTTTCTGAATATGACCAATACACTTTCATTAAGCTTAAAAGCCCTTTTTCATTAGTTCTGTTTCTCCTATACTATTGGAACAGTCCGAGTCTCTGTCTTCCACACTGCTCTAGTTTTTGCATAACTTTGTGTTTCTCAGTACATAATACTCTATAATAACTGGGTGTAGCTATTTTGATGATTATTACACGTTTGTCTTTTTTCTTGAACTATGATATCTTTTTATTGGTGGGGGCACCTATTTCTTACTGCAGGTATCGGTTGATCCCTTGTGATCCAAAGGTCATCCCACCTTTTCAACAGCCTTTGTAAACCAACATGTAAGTAGTCCAGTTTATGGAGCACCATTGTTAGCTGTTTATCTTTAGGTTTAAATTCATCTGTCCTTAATCATCCCTGTATCAAATGGTGGTTAACATTTGATTGTTCTGTGGGCTCTTTATACTTGTAGCTATATTTCTGGGCTTTCCTATTTTCATTCTTATTCTTTGGGTCTCCCTCCTTTATATTCTTCCTTTTGTATTATTTTTTTTTTTTTTTGCACTTTATGTCACTGTCTAATTCTTATCTACTTTTGGTTTGATCTACCTTCCCACTCTTTTCCAAAATTATTCTAATAAACTATGCAAAAAAGTCATTTTAGACTTATGTTCTTAATGACTTTGAAACTTTCACTATGTTTAGGCATGGTAAGGTCAGCAAATATGCAAATATGTATGCATGTCCATGACTGCAGTAATTTACCTGTAGTCAGCTTTGACTAGCACCATTGGAATCCTATACATTGTAGCATTTTTTAAGGAGGTTCATACCTCATTCGGAATAAGGGATATATAATCTTGATATGCACTGCTTTATATATCATTTAATAACCATGAAGCATTTTAGGTGTTTTCTTGTCTGATTCAATGCTGTTTAGGACCAGTCAATCATCATCATCATCAGCCCCCCTTTTCCCATTTTTCTACATGGGGTCGGGGTATCATGTTAACTGTCGCCAACTCTCTAGATTCAGTGCCATACTCCTGCCTTCTTTAACACTCATGCCTAACTGTCACAGATCTTTCACACAATCCATCCACCTCTGCTGGATGTCCTCGCTTCCTTTTACCTTCTTCCTGTCTGTCCCAAATCTTCCTCACCAGACTGTCTTCTGCTTTTCTACACATGTGCCCAAACCACCGTAGTCTGTGCTCTTTGATCTTTTCTGCAATTGGAGCTACTTTGGCTTCTGCTCTTACATCCTCATTTCTTCGTCTGTTCCACAGTGTGTATCCTATCACCTTCCTCAGGCACTTCATTTCCATCACCTCAAGCTTCTTCAACTGTTCTGCCTTTACTGCCCAGGTTTCTGTACCATACAGTAGTACTGGTCGCACCATTGTTTTATACACCTTACATTTCAGCTTCTTTGGCATTCTTCTGTCATAGACTACACCTGATACTCTATGCCAGTTGGCTGCAGCCCCTCTGATTCTAGCTTTGACCTCTTCATTCAGACTACCTTTCTCCTCAACTACTCCCCCCAAATACTTGAAGCTGTTTATCTGTTCCACTATCTTCCCTTCTATCTCTATTCTCAGCTTCTTCTGATTTCCCCAGTTTGCTGCCATTACCACCATCTTATCTGTGCTTAGTTTCATCCCATGTGCCTTCAGATTTGCATTACATTCTCCTATCCTTTGCTGAAGTTCTAGCTCAGACTCTAACTGTACTGCCACATCATCTGCATACAGTAGACAGTAAACAGTAAACAGCAGATTTATTGGTCCATCCCCTCCAACCTGTTTGCTAATGTAGTCCATCCACAGTATGAACAGCAGTGGGCTCAGGGATGAACCATGATGTACACCCACACCCACTGGGAACCCCTCTCTGAGGCCGAACACCATCTGTACTTGAGTCATTGATTCCTAGTACATAGCCTGCACTAATTCTACCAATGTTTCTGGGACTTCAAACCACTTCCGTACTGCCCAGATCAGCTTTCTTGGAACCTTGTCATATGCTTTCTCCAAGTCTAGGAATGCCCAGTTGGACTCTCCTCATCTCTAGCTTCTTCTCACATATCTATCTCAGTGCAAACATCGGGTCAGTTGTGCTGCATCCTGATCTGAATCCAAACTGCTCATCTCCCATATTACATTCTACTACGCTGCATATCCATTTATCTATCACCCTCTCCAGAACTTTCATGCAATATGATAGGAGTTCGATGTCTTTGTACTGCCCACAGTTGTGGATGTTCCCTTTGTTCTTGCACACTGGCAAAAGTGTGCTTATTCTGCAGTCATCTGGAGAATCTCTCCACACTGCTATTAGTACCCTCAGGAGCCATTTCTCCCCTATCTCACCCAGCATCATTAGCATATCTGCTGTGACCTCATCAGAGCCTGCTGCTTTCCCTGACTTCATCCTTAGTGCTGTTCTTACTTCCTCTAGGGTGGGCTCCTGTTCTTCTCTCATCATAGGCTGTTTCTGGGGCAGTACAGCTTCTGTGGAGTTTTCTTCATTCAGGAGCTGCTGGAAATACTCCTTCCATCTGCCTTTTATGTCCTCTGGGCTGGTGAGCAGGTTGTTGCTGGCATGCCTTATGAAGGATGTCTGACCATCTTCTTTATCTTTCGGTCTTTGCCTTGGAACCTGATGTAGTTTATTTGTGCCCCTTACTGAGACACTTTCCAGAAGTTGGTACAGCCTCTGATGCCCTATTCTTTGCTATTGCAACTTCTTTCTTAACTTCTTTGTTAGTCAACAAGTAGTTCTTCCTACCCTGGTCAGTCTTTTCTGTCTCCCAATTCTTCCTGCACTCCTTTTTTCTTTTGATGACTTCCTGGACTTCTGCATTCCGCCACCAGCTTTCCTTATGTACCTTATTTCCATACCTGGCTCGGCCACATATCTTTTCAGTAGTCCGAACACATGCTATTTTTAGGCTCTTCTTCAACTCCACCTATTTCCTCCTCTTCTTGGGGTGCTAGAACCATTGAACTGTTTTTCTTTTTCTCCAGTCAAATTCCAGGTCTTCAGCCTGGTCTCTGTTGACCTTAGAGCCTTCTATGACCACTGCTTGCAGCTGATTGTGGCAATTAGTGGTTTATGCTGTGGGCTGACTGTCTCCGTATCATCATGTCATCCACTTCCAAGCTGCATCCTGTCAGTGAACCTACATTAAGTGTAGCAATTCTCAGTTCATGTTTGGCAGGTTGGCTGGTTTTACGTCCAGCGTTCACTCAACAGAACTATCCCAGGTAACCCAGGCTGGGCAACTAGACACCAGCCAGCCAGTAGCTTATTGACCCAGGGCTGCTGGGCTTTATGGCAGGCACACACTGGCCAATAGGGGCGCATATACCCTTCCCACCATTAGCATGGATCCCTGCCGTGGGCCAGAGTAGGCCAGGTCCTCAGCCCACTTATCACCAGTAACTACCCATGCCCATTTTTGGTGACATTGGTCAACATGATCAAATCACCTAGAGCCATATTTTACACCATCAAGTGGCTAGCCCTGCCATGGCACACAGTCTGTGATCCGTGTTCTCCTTTCTTGAGGATACTGCGAAGCACAGTAGATGCCCAAAGTGGTTGGTCTGTACAACTCTTCCCCCTATAGGGCACCATGTAGAATCTGTGCTGCTTCCATTCACTGGTGAGTTTGAGATGGAAACACTCAGCATGTTTTTTGGACATGGGAGAAACCCCATGGAGACACAGGGAGAACATGCAAACTCCAAACAGGCATTGGTCAGAAGTCAGGATCGAACCTTGTACCTTGTGCATGGGAGGTGAAGACTTTAACCACTAAGCCATCTGGTCATCAATCAATCAACCGCACCAAAGTTGAAAGCTAAAACAGGAAGAACAAATTAATGTACAGTACTGAATTTACTTCTAGATGTCAAGGCAGTTTTCAGTACTAGATTTAGTCTACTAAAATGTTTTATATTAAGCTTTGTTCTCATTTGTTCATGTTTTGTTGATAAACCCTTCATATTTTCCCAAATATTTGAACATTCCCTCCTATTCAAGTTCCTTTATATCACATTCCTATTCCAGGTTGATACTTTTTGGTGCTACAGTTTTTGCACGTTTATCAAGACGAAACATCATTTGTATATTGGCTGAGAAAGTTCTAAACATTTGTAGTTCTTCTTTCAGGCCCCCATCTAATAAAACACAGCATATTAAATCACCATCAAAAAAGTAGATGAGATGTCTTTGAACAATGTTTAATTCTGAAGGTTCGGCTGTAACCATAGCCTTAATGTATTAAGTAAACAACTTAGTGGGTTAAGGGCAAGACAAAAATAGCAGTGCTGACAAAAAAATCACCTTAAAATATCCCCTTTGAATATTTATATTTGAAATAATAATATACCCTTTATTGTAGCTTAGCTGTAAAGTGTTTTGCCACCAGACCTCTCAACCTTTTAGCACAGGAAATCTGGAGAAAGGCAAAATTAGTCAGGGGCAATGGCTCAAAAATAAGAACACATTTTAAATATTGCTCTTATAAACTTAGTAATTTGCTAGAATAACAAGTCTAACAGGTCTTGCATTAGCATGCATTTTCTGAAGGATGTGAAGTCTGAAACTCAAATGTCTGTCCTTTTTTAGAAATTTCATTTCTCACCAATTTGCCAGAAAACCATACATTTTATGAGGTACAGACCAAAAGTGTGAGGCAAAATTGGGACAGTTGAGGGGTATGTTTGCCACTGTTTCTTAGTCACTGCAATGAGTTTGATCATTATAGATGGTAAGCATTCCATAATCCATGAATGTGGAATACTGCTGAATGTTTTTTTTTTCTTTTTTTTTTTTTGTAATTTATCCATGCCATACATTGATTCTTCCCATTTTGACAGTTCTTTATTAAGGCTTTGCTAAACAATGAGTGACCTTTTGTGCCATACAAATTTATTTTATAAACTTTTTGTTCTACTTTCCTGGTGTATATTAATATCACCCATTGCTTTTTCTATAGCTATCTTTCTCAGAATGTTTAACAATATGTTCCCTTTTCTGTATTTTTCTAACAGTGATACTTATGTTAAATGCTTTAATTTTCTCTATTTGATGCTACCATGGTGGCATTCTGTTTTCCCTTCCTTTCCTTTCATTTACTTTGTGATTTTACATTTTTGTAATAACATTTATCCATTATTTGTTTAGCTGCACAGTAGTATATCATATTTATTTCTGAAATTTCTCTTAATAGTTCCAGTTATTATTTTCATCTGTTTTATCACTCTTCTAACATTTTGGGTCTTATTTATTTTTGGAAATCCATTTCTTTCATCTATCTTAATATGTCTGTCCATTTTTATTAAATCAAGCAGGTCTTCCATGAGATACTTTTCCTCTGGACCAACAGCATCCACTTTACGTGTTCCCTGATCTTTTCCTTGTTGTACAGTTCTAACTGGACTTTCAAGTAAGTTTCCTACACAGCATTCCAGAACGTTGCTCTGCAGAACAGCTTCTTCAGATGCATCCTGCTACATCTGTTGTTGCTGCATCTGGGACCTTACTGAACCATCATTAAGCAATATTGTCAAAGTCAGATTTGTCTCTGTTTCTTGTTCTTTCCCTTGCTGTGCAATTCTAACTTGACTTTCATCCAAATCACCTATAGAAGGTTCCAGAACATTTCCCTGTAGTGTTTCTTCTTCAGATGCATCCTGCTCAATCTGCTGCTCCTCCATCTGGAGACTCACTGGCCCATTATGTTGTAATTTTGCCAGTGTTGGAGTTTCCTCATGATACATAAAATGCAGTGTGTGTATAAAAAAAAATATATATATATATATATATATATATATATATATATATATATATATATATTTATATATGTTAGTGTCAACTTTGTTAAACTTTGTGAAGAGTCTTCCATGTAAAGGTGCTCACATAGACTTGAGGATGAATTCAGTTCTAGTAATGCTACTCTCTTTCTCTTGCACATTCCATTTCTCCATTTGGATATCCATTACACCTGTGTGTGAAAAAAGTACTGAGAGAGGACCAGCTTCCCACAAAGTACAGCCATTTGTACCTAGCCCCACATACAACTGGAGCTTGTCCTTCATTGAAACTGTCCATTGAGTTTAATGGTTTTCTCCACTTGCCAATGTAAAATTCAGTTTCAGTACTGCAAGCTCATTTCCTACTTTGAAATCAGTTGTAGGACTCTGACAGTCCCCGTTAACATATGCTGAATGGTGTCTAGGCGAACTCTAATTTTGGGGTCAGATTTAGAGTAAATTTTCGACATAACATGATACTCCACACCCATATCATTTTGGAATCCAGTTTTCCTATGCATTTTAAAAGCTGTATATAAGTACTGACATACACATATATTCAAGCATAGCCATAAAAATAGAGGTTGATGACATTGGTAGATATAAGGAAGGAGAGACTGAGAATTAAAAAAATTGTTAGTTCAAGTCTGTGTAGATATATATATATATATATATATATATATATATATATATATATATATATATATATACGTGTGTGTGTGTGTGTGTGTGTGTGTGTATGTGTGTGTGTGTGCGTGTATGTATACATCTGCAGGTGTGTGTAAATCTTTTTTCTATTTGTATATATCTCATATTTCTAAAGGACTTAAGTATGGACTAACATGCTGTTCTAAGCTATCCCGCACTGGAGTCCAAACCATAGGTCTCAGCCAGTCTTCATTCAGGGTATATTAACTGGAACTGGAATTGGAACAGTACCACAGCCAGTTCTAAAAGGTGAATTAGTCTTGCACTCTTGATACATGTTTGATCTGTATACTGATGAAAGCCTGCAATGTACAGTTCTGAAGCAGCAGTGTAGCTCACTGTAGTCAAATAGCAGCTTTGGCAAAGCAACAGCTCCACCTATGTAAGAAGTTTGCTACTGCAGCCTGGACCTGGTGGGAAGCCAGACAGCATGCACTAACAAGTAAGTAGTACTGCTGTTTAAAATGGCCTCATGAGCATGCAGCTGTCCCTGTAGGGCAGTTCTCGTGCTGCAGGTGACAGCAACAGAGCTGCTTTACATATAGATAAGTGTTGCCAAGCACCTTCAAGCAGACTTGGCTAGTTTGCTGAATTCTTTGGTAAACTCAAGCTATTTTAAGAATGGGTAGTAAGATTCATTCCAAAAACCAAAAATTGTCCAGCACCTAGGAGGTTTGAAAGAATATACGATTCTTTATTGTGGCAACCAGAAATAATAGCAAACTGGTTTTGGCAATAGTAAAGCCTTCTTCAGTGCTAAAACATACAATGAAATCTTGATTTATTTAAATACAGAAACACATAATTAGAGTCATGTTCTTATTGGTTCATACCAAAATTAGCTAAGCTCATTAAGGACAGGCTTAAACAAAGCACCTAGCCTGACAATCCAGCTAGATTCTTTTTTTATTTAAAATGGTATGCCACCCTGCTTTACATATCCTGTTGCCCTGGACTTGGTCTATGATAGTAAAATTAAATCTAGCAGTGGTATGGGTCAGGGTATGTTTAAATAGTGAATTGGACATTCTCTTGCTTCTAATGTCTCTGAGGTGTTCACTAATATGAAACTTCAATGGATGGGAGCTTTGTTCCACATAAAAAGCGGACCAAAAACAGGTTTTAAATATACCACCCAGTCACTGCTACAATTTCCAATAGAATGAATCTGATATATCTTAGAGGTGTTACTGCTGGTAAATTCTTTAGTCTTTCAAACAAATGCACACGCAAAACAGTGACCACAAGGAATACTACTCACTAATTTATCCCCAAATAGTGTAAGCGGCTGTTGCGTATTAGAGGGTGATGAATGTTTGTAATGGACAAAATGAGAGTTTAATGTAGGGCCTTTTTGATATGAAAACAGACATTGAGGTGATAATAATTCAGATAATTTCTCATTGGCCAGTAGTATGTCCCAATGGCTGTCAATGATTTGTCTAAATGTGTTGATGTTACGTCCAAAGGAGGTGACATGATGTATGGGTTGAGATGGATTTCTATCCAAATTGTTAGGAGTATGTTGATACTGCAAAAGATTAGCTCTAGATTGTTCTGAGGCAAATGAACAGACCTTGTTTATGTTATGAGCATGATAGCTCTGCCCCTACTAAGGAACCTATTAGTTAAATCCTGTTCTTGTAATGAAAATGCATGCTCAGTGAAACAGATGCGTTTGATCCTCAAAAACTCGGACTTTGGGATGTTGTGGATGATGTGTCGAGGATGATTGTGGCATGAAGCAGGGTATTGAATTGGGGAAATTTACGAAAAACTTCTGTTCTCAGCATGTGATCACTCTCACGAATGACACTCACATTCAAAAAAGTTATTTGATTATAATCCCAATTCAATGTAAAATGAATCCCCCACTTGTTTTCATTTAAGTATTGTACAAATTCCTGTACATAAGTCACATCTCCTCTCCACACCATACAACAATCATCCAAGTACCACGCCAAATATCCAATTCTCCCAAAAATAAATTGTGGCTGGCATCATAAATAAGCTGTTCTTCAATGTACCCCATGAACAAGTCAACATAAATGCTGGCAAATGAAGCACCCGTGGCAGTCCCTCTAACTTGTCAGTAACATATACCATAGAAATAAAAAACATTCTTTGTTAGAACATGTTCCGTTAAACAAATTAATAAAGTGTTAAACCCTGGGGTGTAGATATCAGCTTTTTCCAACCAAAATCATATTGCTTCTAGACCAGCCCAATGGGGTATGTTGGTGCATAAAGCGGTGACGTCCAATGTGCACATCATCCAACTGGAATCCAACTGAGTATTGGTAATAATCTGAAGAAACTATATGGCATCTTTAATTCTTCCTCTAACCATGGATAGTAGTGGTTGTATATATTCCGTCAAAGGGCTGATAAAGGCTCTGTCAAAGATTCCCTGCCTGATACAATTGGTCTCCCCAGTGGTTGGGTTGGATGTTTATGTATTTTGGGTAGCAAATATAAATGTTGAGACTGTGGGTCAGGTACAGTAAGTTGAAACATTACTTTTTGACTGATGATACCTTCTTACTGGGCCAGTTTCAAAAATTGATCAATCTCTTTTTTTTTAATTTGAACGTGGGATCAAGTGGCATGTGCATGTAGAATTGGCCATTAGATGGTTGTTGTTCAGCCTCAGCTAAATACATGGACCAGTCCATGATAACAACCACCACCACCCCCCCCTTGTCTGCTGGTAAGATTACCAAGTCATGGTTGTTACTAAGTTTGGTCAGAGCATGTTGTTCATCTTTAGTAAGATTGTTTTTGATTTTGATGTGTACATTTTTTATTAAAATGTAGATCTTTGAGAACACATTCTTTGAATACTGAAACATGTTTATCCATGGGTGGCATAAACTTGGATTTGTGAAAGTGAAAACCAGTAGATCTTTGAGATTGGTCAGTCCCTGAAAAAAACAGTTTCAGATTAAGAATTCTACAAAATTCATTAACATCATTCACAAATGCAGCTTTATTGACAAAAAAATCCCGGGACAAAATTTAGACCCTTGTTGAGTAGCTTTAGTTCAATATCAGACAAAGCCTGACTGGAAATGTTATGCACATTGTTATTAGCATTTAGTGGGGCAGAATCATATCCAAAAGTTGTTGAATGCTGCCTACATGTTCCATGTTTTCGACCCCCCCCCCACCTGTGCCTCTTCCCCCTAAAGGGTCACTACTGGGCCGTCTTTTAGCTAAAGGTGACTCCTGGGTGGAAGTTAATGTCCACATCAGTGGCAGATGAAGATTCATCTCCCGATGTACCCCCACGTCCATTCCCCTTGTTATTCAATATTGACCTTGGTCATTTCCTTTTACTAACTTGTTTGTTATAACCTGATCCTGAAATCTAAAATTCTTTTGTATACCAAAAGGTTTACCCTCCAATACACAACATTATTATAATTCGGTGGGTAGTATTCCTTGTGGTCACTGTTCTGCATGTGCATTTGTTTCAAAGACTAAAGAATTTACCAGCAGTAACACCTCTAAGATATATCAGAGTCATTCTTTTGGAAATTATAGCAGTGGCTGGGTGGTATATTTAGCAACCTGTTTTTGTTCCGCTTTTTATGTGGGACAAACCTCCCGTCCACTGAGGTTTCATATTAGTGAGCACCTCAGTGACATTAGAAACAAGAGAATGTCCGATTCCCTATTTAAACATACCCTGACCCATACCACTGCTAGATTTAATTTTACTATCATAGACCAAGTCCAGGGCAACAGAATATGTAAAGCAGGGTGGCACACCATTTTAAATAAAAAAGAATCTAGCTGGATTGTCAGGCTAGGTGCTTTGTTTAAGCCTGGCCTTAATGAGCTTAGCTAATTTTGGTATGAACCAATAAGAACATGACTCTAATTACGTTTCTGTATTTAAATAAATCAAGATTTCATTGTATGTTTTAGCACTGAAGAACGCTTTACTATTGCCAAAACCAGTTTTCTATTATTTTTGCAGATGCCACAATAAAGAATTGGATATTCTTTCAAACCACCTAGGTGCTAAACAATTGTTGGTGTTTGGTATGCATTTGCTACAGTCCATGCACCTTGTTGTACTTGTGTGTCTTTTGTCCTTGCCAGTTGGATTCATTCACGCTGTTGACTCCTGGGGGAAGTTTCTTCATGTCAGTGGCTGTCACTCCATTCCTGTATGCATCTGAAGATTTTATAAGGTCTTATTGGTACCCTGACACTTTGTTCCCTGGAGTTATTTGGATGTTTGCTAGTTGCACAGCATAATGCATCCGAGATTATCCAAGTGCAACTAACTCTGGACAAGACCGCAATCCAAATTGTAGCTTGCTACAGACCCCCCACCATGCCCCAGGATTCACACTCCTTATTTCTTGATACACTGGAAAGTATTAGGGTACAACCCAACACCATACTAATGGACGATTTCAACTACCCCACCATTAAATGGAAAACTACTCTTGTACCAACTCTTTTGCTCAACATTTTCTAGAATTCATAAATTGCAACGTCTTGGATCAACTTATTCACACCCCCACCAGGGGCAGCAATATCCTAGACCTGGTCATTAGCAACATGGGAAACCGGTGTTCCACACCAGAGGTCAATTCCTCATTGGTCAGATCCGACCACAAGCTAATCAGCCTAGACACCCACATCCCACCCCCACCCCCAGTTAGGAAAACCATCGTAAAAAACTTCTCCAAAGCCAACTTCATACTTCTTAAGACAGAAGTGGCAAACTTCATGAAACCCATGCAGACAGACAATAGAGGTATGACTTCCGAATCCTACACAAATGCACTTTCTAAGCACTTACATGAGTGCATGGATCATGCTATCCCTAATAGAACCAAGATGTTATCCTCCAAAAAAGGAAGACAATCTGGTGGTCCTCTGCCATAAACAAACTCTACAACAGAAGAAAGAAACTGTTGCAAAAAAGAGTAAAATCCCATGACTGGAGGAACTCCCTGGTCAACCTCAGTAAGAAGCTGAGATCCTTCATAAAATCCTCCAAAGCTAGTTACGAAAAAATTGCCACTGACTCTAAAGACAACCACAAAGCATTCTATAGCTATGTCAAGAATCTAAATGGGAACACTCAGATCTGCTCTGAGTTACAGCACAATGGCACTAAATATACAGAACCAACTGATATTGCCAACATCCTAGCAGATAGGTTCAGTGCTAACTTTACCCCACTCTCACCCCCTAGAGGGGGCCCATCTCTATACTGGAAGAATGCAAAGTTCTGATAATCACGGCTGCACAGGTAAAAAACACGCTCTCCAAAGCCAAGAACACAGCATCCATGGGACCTGACAATATCCCAGGCTGCGTTCTACATGAACTACAGAATGAACTGGCACCCTACCTAAGTACCATGTTCAATCATAGCCTCACCTCAGGCTTTGTACCCACTGAATGGCGCACCATGATGGTTATCCCACTCCACAAAGGGGGAACCACGACGGACCCCGGGAACTACCGCCCCATTAGCCTGATGAGCCTGTTCTGCAAGGCCATGGAATGTATCATCATGGAACTCATAAACAAAGACATTGGTAATCTCCAAACTCTGGACCCTGCCCAGTTTGGATTTGTAAAAGGCAGATCATGTCTCCTAAACCTGATTGACTTCTTTGAAGCAGTCACCAAAGCCATAGATGAGGGTAAAATGGTTCACACTGCTTATCTAGATCTCACCAAGGCTTTTGACACCATCCCCAACTCTGGAATTATAAATAAGCTCACTAAACTAGGTATAAATCCCTATGTCACAAGATGGGTTGCCAACTGGCTCACGGACAGAACCCACACTGTGAAAGTAGCGGATTCCAAATCCGACATTAGACCAGTGACTAGTGGAGTACCACAGGGTTCAGTCCTGGGTCCTCTCCTGTTTGGTATCTACTTCTCTGAAGTGCAGGCCAGCACAGAAGGTCTTTGGCTAACAAGGTTTGCAGATGACTGCAAACTAGGAGCCATAATCGAAACTCCTAATGATGTGGACAAACTACAAAAGGGCCTCACTGAGACAGATACCTGGTGTCAAAGCCATGGCCTGAACCTCAATTCCAAAAAGTGTATTGTCATCCCCTTTGGTAAAAACTCTGTACCCATGAACTACCACACAGCTGGTAGTCTACTTAATGTCAAAAATGTGATAAGAGACCTTGGGACACAGGTGGACAGTAGTCTCTCCTTTGATAATCACATCACCACAGTTGTCAGGAAATCCTTCTGCATGGCTCATCACATCACAAAAGGATTCTCATTCAGAAAAAAAGAGGTCATTGTTCCCCTCTACTCATCACTCATTAGACCCATTATAGAGTACAAAGCCCCTTTTGGTATGTACCTCACAAGACATCTACAACAACTGGAAAGACCACAGAAATACCTCACAAAGAGGACTACTGGCCTCAAACAGATGCCCTATGCAGACCGTCTCAAAAAACTACAGCTTTACTCCATCGCATATCGCCTACTCAGGGGCGATCTCTGCCTAGCATACAAAGCTATGTCAAACCCAGAGCTGTTGGACATGCTCCACTTAAAGAAATTCCAATCCTTCCGAGCTACACGCTCTAGGGACCTAAACCTTGTCACCACAATAAACAGAACATGCTGGAGGGATAGATTCCTGTCCCAGAGACTTCCCATACTCTGGAACAGACTACCTATCTATGTGAAACAGAGCTCCTCATTAGCACTCTTCAAGAAAAATCTTGAAGATTGGATGGGAAATGGGAAATTCACCCCGGGGATCACTTCTGTGGCTCTTCTCGACAGGGGCACAGGAAAATAATTTTTTTGGGTGGCGAAAGCCAGGGTACATTTTTTGGCTAGGCTTGTATGGGCCCTAGGGCCGATATCCTAGTACCTACCTATGAACCTATGAATCACATAGTGTCTGATATATCTGTGAGGTTGTTGGTGTTTGCTTATAGGATTTACCTTACAGCATTTCCTGCTTCAAGATGGTGACTTATACATCTCCCACACATTGGTGAGTTTTGGTTGCTGTTATCGGTTGGTTTGCTTTACGGCCAAACCTAGGTTTTGAAATACATATATTTGCCGTTTTTCAGCTTGGGTTTCCACTGTTAACCTAGGTGCCTCTTGTATGTTTAAGGGGTTTTCGGCACATCATAAGCTGGCATTTTACAACTAATAGGACTTTTTGTTTTTGGACTTTATCCCTTATCATTATTTAGGGTTTTTTGGCTTGCAAACTAACTATCTGTGGGTTCTGGTTGATTTTTATCACGCTGGAGCAGGGTGACCATCAGACTTGGTTTTCAATTTGTGATTGGGCCTTATTTTACTTTAACAGTGTGTTTTTCATCTCACTATCTTAAGGATTATTTGTGGTTTCATCCTCTAAGCTTCTTTTTGTTGGCACTTGGGAATTATACACAGGCATCAGGTTTTGTGATCATACATTTCTCCCATTTGAGTACTATATTTAACGACATAACATTTAAGTCTGGAATTAATATCAACGGTGGACCTGCTTGTTGGATGGGAATCCTGATCTTTGGAGATGGGCTCTAATACTAGTTGGATTACAACTCCGAAATATACACAAGCTTGAATTCGGTTTTCTTACTAAACAAAGCTTTATACTTAAAGGATTTTTTGCTTAATTAATGCTGGAGGCTTATAAAGACTGAGACAAATCATGTATGCACTGCTACTCAGGGGAGTGTTTTTGTCATCTAAACAACCAGCAGTGTGTCCGGGTCTCTGCATGACTTATGTCTGATGTCGCAAATTTACCGAGGTTATGGGGCATAACCTTTATATTTACAACTTGTTGCTTCTTATGGATGCAGATGTAGGGCAGCCATGAAAGCTTGTTTATGAAGAGCGACTGGTAGCGTGAACTTTACTTCCTTCTTTGTATGAACATTTGTGACTTCAGTCTTTAAACATTTACAAATTGGCTCTTAGAAGCCATTAACAGGTACTGAATTGTGTCATCACATTTTTTTGTGTCATTTTCATATTTGGGCTCTATGTATAATCGCACAATATTTAAACCTGTTAATAATTTCTGAAGGTGGTTTTGGTTGTTGGATGGCTATCCAAAGCAATGGCGATTTGCTTCAAAATTAGTGTGACTTTACCATTTATATATATGAACTTTTCAACTCAATGGGACTTGGATTTCTATTTTTGAGAGCCTTCATTTATTTGAACTATTTAATTATTTGATTCTACATCACCAATTACAATTTGTTTTCTGTGTATAACAATTGGACCTCAACAATTGGAGTGGTATTTTGTATATGTAGCATAGTTGTTCATATGAGTTTGGGATGTACAATATTAAATTAGCTTTCTTCATTTTTTGAACTGGGTAAATCTATATTTGTGTTTGAACATCTTTTGGTATTGCTGTTGTCCAGGGGGCTCCTTAATCATCATTATATTAACTGATTGACGGGACTGTGACATAATAATTGTTAGTTGTTCCTTGTGGGGGAGACGAAAGTCACATAAAGGAATGCTAACAGCCCCAAATATTTAAGTAAGCTGGTCTGTTTTCTTTAAGGCCAGAGACAAAGGTCGGCCATTATTGTCTTTAACTGGATCAGACATTGACGTGCTACAGCTTTACTTGCTCTGTTTGTTTCTTTTTATTATTTATGGCAGAGACGAAGGTCGGCTATCTTATTCTTGAATTTTGAGTGTCGTTTTATGACTTCTAACAGCTACAACTTGGTTATTTGTGTGAAGGGGCAATCAGCTAACCAGGGGTTTATCCCCTATATTTATTTTCTGTTGCAGCTCTGTTGATATTTATATTGGTGGCATTTTCCACTGACTGAAACAGAGGTACTGGGTAAAGACCTATTGACTATAGGTGGTTAATATTTGCAGATTTGGGGTCAACCTGATATTCACCCCCCCAGATATGGTCACTCTTTCATCCATGTGAACTATGCTATTATTGTAATTTTGTGACATAATTTCTATTTTATTACTGTTTTTGTGTAACTTTTTGTCCTGTTTTTGGAATACATTCAGTAATTACATTCAAACTGGTCAAAGTTGGTTATAATGAGTTTTGACCATATTAGATATTGAATTTGGGACATATAGGGGATTAAAAAGATGTATCTCTCAAAATTATTTGACATTTTTTCTGCAGATAGAGATGACCTACAAGTTTTTGGGCTTAGACAACCGGGTTCAGACAATTCCACTATGGGTGTTACCGACTCTGCCAGTATTTGTGGTACACTTTTTCAGAAACTCACCAAACATATGGGGACCTTGAGGGCCAACATTTGGCATTTGAAACTCTTTAAGGCCTATAAATCTAAAGATATTACCCCATGTGGACTAAGGGTTCGAATTCAATCCTTAGTGAGACAGGTGGATGACCAGTTATCACAGGATTGGGTTCAGGCCCAGCATAAGGCTTCCATGGTCTTTGTAGATGCTCTTATTTCATACTATGAGAGAATCATTGACCGATGCATTGGGTAGTAACATGTAATTGTAATGAGGTAAAATGTTATGAAGGGGAAAACTTTTTTACCAAACATCTTAATTTATTAGCCAAAGACCTATCTGCTTTAGAATAGCAACTGAAAAAGAAGAAGATGCAGAAGTTTAATCGTGACATTTCAGATTATGACAGAGGCAAACCTTTTGGTATACAAAAGAATGTTAGATTTCTGGATCAGGGTTATAACAAGCACGTTAGTAAAAGGAAATGACCAAGGTCAATATTGAAGAACAAGGGGAATGGACATGGGGGTACATCGAGAGACAAATCTTCATCTGCCACTGATGGGGAATTGACTTCCACCCAGCAGTCACCTTTAGCTAAAAGACGGCCCAGTAGTGACCGTTTAGGGGGAAGAAGCACAGGGGGGGTCAAAAACATCAAACAAGTACGCAGCATTCAACAATTTTTGGATATGATTCTACCCCACTAAATGCTAATAACAATGTGCATAACATTTCCAGTCAGGCTTTGTCTGATATTGAACTAAAGCTACTCAACAAGGGTCTAAATTTTATCCCGGGATTTTTTGTCAATGAAGCTGCATTTGTGAATGATGTTAATGAATTTTGTAGAATTCTTAATCTGAAACTGCTTTTTTTCAGGAAATGACCAGTCTCAAAGATCTACTGGTTTTCGCTTTCACAAATCCAATTTTATGTCACCCATGGATAAACTTGTTTCAATATTCAAAGAATGTGTTCTCAAAGATCTACATTTTATCAAAAATATACACATCAGCATCAAAAGCAGTCTTACTAAAGAGGAACAACATGCTCTGACCAAACTTAGTATAACAACCATGATTTGGTAATCTTACCAGCAGACAAAGGGGGAGGTGGTTGTCATGGACTGGTCCATGTATTTAGCTGAGGCTGAACAACAACTATCTAATGGCCAATTCTACATGCACATGCCATTGGATCCCACATTCAAATTTAAAAAAAGAGATTGATCAATTTTTGAAACTGGCCCAGGAGGAAAGTATCATCAGTCAAAAAGTAATGTTTCAACTTACTGTACCTGACCCACAGTCTCAACATTTATATTTGCTACCCAAAATACATAAGCATCCAACCCAACCACCGGGGAGACCAACTGTATTGGGCAGGAGGTCTTTAACAGAGCCTTTATCAGCCTTTCTGACTGAATATCTACAACCATTACTATCCATGGTTAGAGCAAGAATTAAAGATACCACACAGTTTCTTCAGATTATTACCAATACTCTGTTGGATTCCAGTTGAATGATGTGCACATTGGACGTCACCGCTTTATGCACCAGCATCCCCCATTGGGCTGGTCTAGAAGCAATATAGTTTTGGTTGGAAAAAAGCTGATATATACACCCCTGGATTTAACACTTTATTAATTTGTTTAACGGAACATGTTCTAAGAAAGAATTATTTTTGTTTCCATAGTAAATGTTACTGGCAAGTTAGAGAGACTGCCATGGGTGCTTCTTTTGCCCCCATTTATGTTGACTTTTTCAATGAGGTACATTGAAAAGTAGCTTATTTATGATGCCGGCCACAATTTATTTTTGGGAGAATTGGGTATTTGGCGGCAGTACTTGGACGATTGTTGGATGTTGTCGAGAGGTGATGTGACTTATGTACAGGAATTTTACAATACTTAAATGAAAACAAGTGGGGGATTCATTTTACACTGAATTGGGATTATAATCAAATAACTTTCTTGGATGTGAGTGTCATTCGAGAGAGCGATCACACACTGAGAACAGAAGTTTTTCATAAATTTCCCCAATTCAATACCATGCTTCATGCCACAAGTCATAATTCTCGACACATCATCCACAACATCCCGAAGTCCGAGGTTTTGAGGATCAAACACATCTGTTCCACTGAGCATGCATTTTCATTACAGCAACAGGATTTAACTAATAGGTTCCTTAGTATGGGGCTATCATGCTCATAATATAAACAAGGCCTGTTCATTTGCCTCAGAACAATCTAGAGCTAATCTTTATCAGCATCAACATACCCCTAACAATTTGGATAGAAATCCATCTCAACCCATATGTTTGGTCACCTCCTTTGGACATAACATCAACACATTTAGACAAATTATTGACAATCATTGGGACATACTACTGGCCAATGAGAAATTATCTGCATTATTAGTACCTCAATGTCTGTTTTTATATCGAAGAGGTCATACATTAAAATCTCATTTCACCTATTACAAAAATTCATCACCCTCTAATACACAACAGCAGCTTATACTATTTGGGGATACATTGGTGGGTAGTATTCCTTGTGGCTACTGTTCTGCATGTGCATTTGTTTCAAAGACTAAAGAATTTACCAGCAGTAACACCTCTAAGATATATCAGATTCGTTCTTTTGGAAATTGTAGCAGTGACTGGGTGGTATATTTAGCAACCTGTTTTTGTTCCGCATTTTATGTGGGACAAAGCTCCCATCCACTGAAGTTTCGTATTACACCTCAGTGACATTAGAAACAAGAGAATGTCCAATTCACTATTTAAACATACCCTGACCCATACCACTGCTAGATTTAATTTTGCTATCATAGACCAAGTCCAGGGCAACAGAATATGTAAAGCAGGGTGGCACACCATTTTAAATAAAAAAAGAATCTAGCTGGATTGTCAGGCTAGGTTCTTTGTTGAAGCCTGGCCTTAATGAGCTAAGCTAATTTTGGTATGAACCAATAAGAACATGACTCTAATTATGTGTTTCTGTATTTAAATAAATCAAGATTTCATTGTGTGTTTTAGCACTGAAGAAGGCTTTACTATTGCCAAAACTGGTTTGCTATTATTTTTGGAGTTGCCACAATAAAGAATTGTATATTCTTTCAAACCTCCTAGGTGCTGGACAATTTTTGGTGTTTGGTATGCATTTGGTACAGTCTGTGCACCTTGTCATACTTGTGTGCCTTTTGTGCTTGCTAGTAAGATTGATTACCATAGAATGTGTTGATATTTCATTAACAACTGCTATCATTATTGGATTCCCAGCCATTCACTGCATTGGTGTTGTGAGATACTAATTAGACAATACCACACACTCTGGATAACATCATTCCTGGACACAGGGATGAAATTCTGGTTTATGGTAATGAGACGGGATGATACAGGCTCTCTATTACACTATCCCAGACCTTTTTGAATGCCATGCTAAGTATCTGTATGTATGTACATGTGTATACATATATATATATATATATATATATATATATATATATATATAAAACACTGATAAAATGTAACTTGTTTTAGAGTGGCTCAACTGATAAACTATAATAAAAGTACTTTACTGGAAAAGCTCACCAGGATTCTGATACAACTTGCTGTGAGGGAAAGTTTAGTTTACTTTTGATTTCTTGCATTTTGTATTACTTTATTGCCTTTTTATATTTTGTATACTGTGATTTATTTTTCTTTGCACTGTGTTTTACTTGTATTCTGCGTTGAATTGCATAATAAAACTTGGAAAGAGACCACAGCTATGTCTCTTGTGAGTCACACAGAAGTTTTCCCACCCTCCCACTCTGTTGCTGTTGTGTTCTTAAACAAAACAGTCTTTCTAGTTGCCTGCCGCTTATGTTAATTTGACCACATATCTACTTTCCTTTCCTTTCCCCTTTCACTGGCTGTTGTGAGTAAGCACAAAATTATCATTTCATGAAATCACCCCCCTTCAACTATTTAAATGTATTGGTCATCCCACTGTATTCCATACAGCCAGAAAGCAAAAGTGTCCACCCCTTTCAATCTATCTTGTTCTTTTAAAATTAGTGGCTCTCCACTTAGCTGAAACTTCATATCTAACTGCTTAGTGCACACTGCAGTACTTATAATATTAACCCATTGTTCATCTTACCATTAAACATCTTTTGTAAGACCACCAATTATTAATGAGCCCGCATTCTGAGAATTAGTGCTTCTGTTTACTACTGGTGAGAAAAGGAGCACAGCCATTTTTTTCCAGGAGACTGGTGATCACCAGAAAGCCTAATAGCTGCTTCATAGGTGACGGCTTAGAATTTGTGCTTATATTCTGCTCCTGGTGAGATAAGGAGAAAAGTGAATTGATTCCTGACTGTTTTTGGTTGGATAGTGAGTGTCTGTGTTTAATGTTGCTGATTGGTCTGCTTGCTATTCAAGGCTTCAACCAGGAAAAGGCCACAACTAGCCTACAGACCCTTGGATCATCTGGGACAATACCATGGATCATGAAACAGGCTGTGGCCTGCTTCTCATCTTGGGATTGGTGCTAACAGTTTGCTTTTGTTGAGAGAAGAAGCAAATGAGCATTGTATCCCAGCAGAGAGAAGCTGCAGTGAGACCAGCGCTATTATTAGCCAAGCAGTAGTCATTCATGTGAGTTCCTTTTCATCATTCTAGACAAGCTGATTCTTTGTTTTCAGTAAGTACTGCTTGATTTGTTTCTAACTGCAGAATATCTGCCTAAATACTTCATCCTTACATTTTCAAGGTCTTTGTACTAGTTTCCCCTCAAGTGTTTGGCCATGTCATGTACTGAGTCAGACACCTTGAGTGACATTTTTTCTGTAAAAGCACAATTGATATTTCTCCAGTACCTAGTTGCACACAGGCCAACTAGTTTGCAGTGACAAGCACTGCCCCAGGAGTTGAAAACCAAATACTCCTGACACTGCTTTATATTCTCATTCCAGCTATCTAATCAAGAAAAAGGGTCAGTTGCCATGGATCTGCACTTTCCCACTATCTCTGTTAACAGCTTGGTGGATATGGGCATCTTAAGGCAATGTAAAAAATGCTCATGTTTACTGACAAACAGTTAATTCTCAAACAAGCTGATATGGTATGTGAGGGATGTATTTACACAATGTCACTGGAGGCAAAGATCCCACATAAAAGTACTCCTAATGTCAATAAGGTTGGCAGTAGTACACACATACTGCACCCATCACACACAATTCACAGTAGACATATAGACACACATATGCTGAGGCACATAAATGTAACCTTTCTAAGCCACAAAGGCCTCCTAGATGAAGTATACATAACAAATACCCTCAGCAGAAAATCCACTTTTCAAAACAACACCCATATCAACACATAGAGCCACATCTCATGGAGCCTCTACCTCTAAGCCCATAAGGCAAGCCAGCACACAGTCCAACATTCTGGTCATTGGAGACTCCATAGTGAGACACATTGATGTCCCTCTCATGAGGCTGAGTAAGGAGAAAGTTATGTTCAGTTGCTTATCAGGGGCAGGATCCACAATATTATGCATGCCCTCAAGTCATTGGACCACAAGTACCAGTATGACTCAGTCATAATCCATGTGGGAGTAAATTACCTGAGAAATAACTCCCTAGACTATATGAGGAGAGACATCATGGAGCTCTTGGAATATGCATCTCAGGCTGGTACAGGCCTAGCACTGAGCAGCATTTTACCTTCTCCAAGGATGATGCCACAATACAAACAAAAGATGACTGACTTTAATAATTGGCTTAGTTTCTGGTGTCATTCTAAGGGGATGCAATATTTGTCTGCATGGAAGGAGATGGTCAACAGACCATGCTGCGTTGCCACTGATGGTCTGCACCTCTTCACTCTAGGCTTCCAGATATCAGCTAAAACATTGTCTTCCCCCATAGTGCCTTTTTTAGGCAATGATAAACTGAAATACTTCCAACATAGCAAATCAAATCCAAGAAAATCTAAAGGTATTACTGCTCAATACTAGAAGTATAAACAGAAAACTCCTCTCCCTAGAAGCTCTCTTCACCCTAGAGAATGCTGATGTCTGTGTGGTCACTGAGACATGGTTTAAAGCTGTGGACAACACACCAACAGTGTAAGGTTATAATGTCTTCCACACATTTAGACCAGCTACTACACAGACAGGGAATAAAGGTGGAGGTGTCTCTATTTACATAAAAAATAAATATACCTCAAGGCTGGTCAAACATGATAATACACTTGAGCTGCTCCATGTTCAAAAAAACCACAGGCAAAATCTAATATCACTTCCTTGCCAGTTATAGGTCACCCTCTCTTACCCAGAAAACCCATGGCATGTATTTAAACTTATTAAAAACACTAGCCAGTTAACCCAATAACATAGTCATGTGTGACTTTAATTACCCCACTATTAACTGGGAATCCTATATGACAGCAAAAGTACAGGAACACAGATTCCTAGGTTTTGTAAACACAAACTCCCTGAACCAGGTATTCAATACATCAACCAGGGGTGCAGCCATACTGGATCTGGTCCTCACTAATATGGCAGAGTGCTGCACACCCCATACTGTAATGCCTTCTCTGGCAAGGTCAGACCACAAAATGGTCTCCTTTGAAGTAAAGATAAAACCTGGACCCCCAGCTAAATCTGGAATATTCAGGAATAACTCTAACACTAACCTCCTGCTATTAAGTGATAACCTGGCAACATTTCAAGCCCCCATAAATCCTGAGAACACTGCTGCCTATGCAGAACTGTTCACAGAAACCCTGTACAAGCATGTTAATAGCTGCATAGAGGCAGCTGTACTCACCAGGAAGAAGTACAGAACTAACTCAAAAAACAACCCACCCTGTGGAATCACACAACCAATAAGCTGTATAATAGAAGGAAGAAATTCATGGCAAAAATTAGGAGGTGCAGCACCAAGCAGGATAAAAACACTTGTCAAACTAAACACACATCTCAGAGAACAAATAAAGTCTACCATAGCAAAATTTGAGGTGAATTTGGCCTCCCAGGCTAAGAACAACCACAAGGTATTCTTTAGATATGCCTGAAACTCAAAGGCAATACACAGTTGTGTGCAGAGCTCATTGCAAATGGAGCCACCTGTACTGATCCAGAAGATATAGCAAACCTACTGGTCCATAAACTTAGCTCCACCTTCACCCCTCACTCCCCCTAAACCTTCCCTGAGGAAATTCCATCAAATATAACTCCCCCTGCTATCACTAGGGAACAGGTCCTTAATGCTAAGGCCAAGAAGACTGCATCAGTGGGCTCAGACAATATCCCAGGATGCCCTCTAAATAGCATGAAACATGACCTATCAAGTCCTCTGGAATTGCTATTTAACTATAGCCTCCAAACAGACTTTGTGCCTCATGAATGGAGAACAGCAACAGTCATCCCCCTGCACAAAGGTGGGCCATCTACAGACCCTGAAAACTACAGACTCATAAGTCTCACTAGTCTTATATGTAAAGCCGTGGAAAGCATTATCGTAGGTTCATAGGTTTATAGGTAGGTACTAGGCAATCAGACCAAGGACCTAAGTAAGCCTAGCCAACAAGGTTCTCTGGCTTATGCCACCCAAGAAAGTTAATTTCCTGTGCCCCTGTCGATCAGAGCCACAGAAGTGATCCCCGGGGTATGTTTCCTATTTCCCATCCACTCATCAAGATTTTTCTTGAAGAGTGCTAATGAGAAACTTTGCTTGACATAGATGGGTAGCTTGTTCCAGAGTATAGGAAGTCTCTGTGACAGGAATATATCCCTCCAGCATGTCCTGTTTATTGTGGTGACAAGGTTTAGGTCCCTAGAGCATGTAGCTTGGAGGGATTGGGATTTCTTTAGGAGTAGCATGTCCAACAGCTCTGGGTTTAACATAGCTTTATACGTTAGGCAGAGATCTCCTCGGAGTAAGCAATATCCTACAAACTAAAGCTGGAGTTTTTTGAAGACACTCAGTGTAGGGCATCTGTTTGAGGCCAGTAATCCTCTTTGTGAAGTACTTCTGTGGCCTTTCCCGGTGCTGCAGATGTCTTGTGAGGTACATTCCAAAAGGGGTGTTGTACTCTATAATGGGTCTAATGAGTGCCGAGTAGAGGAGAACAATGACCTCTTTTTTCCTGGATGAGAACCCTTTTATGATGAGGTGTGCCACTTAGAAGGATTTCCTGACTACTGTGGTAATGTGATTATCAAAGGAGAGACTACTGTACACATGGGTCCCAAGGTTTCTTATCACACATTTGGCATTAAATAGATTGCCGTTTATGTGGTAGTTCATGGGTACAGAGTTTTTACCAAAGGGGATGACAATGCACTTTTTGGCATTGAGCTTGAGGGCATGCCTCTGACACCAGGCATCTGTCTCAGTGAGGCCCTTCTGTAGGATGTCCACATCATTTAGGGACTCGACTATGGCTCCTAGTTTGCAGTAATCTGTGAAGTTCATTAACCAGAGGCCTTCTGTGTTTGCCTGGACTTCAGAGAAGTAGATACCAAACAGGAGAGGTCCCAGGACTGAACCCTGTGGTACTCCACTTGTCACTGGTTTGAAGTCAGATTTGGAGTCTGTAACTTTTACAGTGTGGGTTCTGTCAGTGAGCCAGTTGACAACCCATCTTGTGACGTAGGGATTTATACCTAGTTTAGTGAGTTTAGCTATAATTCCAGAATGGGAGATGGTGTCGAAAGCCTTGGCGAGGTCAAGATAGGCTGTATGAACCACCTTACCCATGTCTACAGCTTTGGTGACTGACTCAAAGGAGTTGATCAGGTTCAGAAGGCATGATCTGCCTTTCACAAACCCATACTGGGTGGGGTCCATAGTTTGGAGGTTACCAATGTCTTTGTTTATGAGTTCCATGATGATACATTCCATGACTTCGCAGACCAGGCTCATCAGGCTAATAGGGTGATGGTTCCCAGGATCAGTGATGGCTCCCCCTTTGTGGAGTGGGATAACTGTTGCTGTGTGCCATTCAGTGGGCACAAAGCCTGACGTGAGACTATGATTGAACATGGTGCTTAGGTGGGGAGCCAGTTAATTCTGAAGTTCATGTAAAATGCAGCCTGGGATGTTGTCCAGTCCCATGGATGCTGTGTTTTTGGTTTTAGAGTGTGCAGCTTTTACCTGCATAGATGTGATTACAGGGACTCTGCATTCATCCTGTATAGATATGGGCCCTTTAGGGGGTGAGAGGGGGGTAAATTTAGCACTGAACCTATCTGCCAGGATGTTGGCAATATCAGTTGGTTCTGTAATTTTTGTGCCATTGTGCTGTAATTCAGAGCAGATTTGGGTGTTGCCATTGAGATTTTGACATAGCTTTATAATGCTTTGTAGTTGCCCTTAGAATCAGTCTCAATTTGTTTTCATAGCTAGCTTTGGAGGATCTTATAAGGGATCTCAGCTGCTTACTGAGGCTGACCAGGGAGCTCCTCCATTCATGGGATTTTACTCCATTTTGCAACAGTTTCTTCCGTCTGTTGTAGAGTTTGCTTATGGCAAGGGACCACCAGATTGGCTTCCTTTTTTTGGAGGATAGCATCTTGGTTCTGTTTGGGATAGCCTGATCCATGCACTTGTGGAAGTGCTTATAGAGTGCATACGTGTAGGATTCAGCAGTTGTAACTGTATTGTCCATCTGCATGGGTGCTATGAAGTTCACCACTTATGACTCAAGAAGCATGAATTTGGCTTTGGAGAAATTTTTTACCATGGTTTTGTTAATGGTGGGTGGGGGCGGGATGTGGATATCTAGGGGAATTAGCTTATGGTCTGATGTGACCAATAAGGAGTTGACTTCAGGTGTGGAACACCTGTCACTCATGTTGGTAATGACTAGGTCTAGGATATTGTTGCCCCTGGTGGGGGTGCGGATAAGTTGATCCAGGGCATAGGAATTTATGAATTCCAGAAAGTGTTGAGTGAAGGAGTTGGTACATGAGTAGTTTTCCCAGTTAATGGTGGGGTAGTTGAAATCTCCCATTATTAGGGTGTTTGGTTGAACCCTAATATTTTCCAGTATATCAAGAAAAGAGGAGTGGGAATCCTGGAGCATGGTGGGGGATCTGTAGCAAGCTAAAATTTGGATTGCAGTTTTGCCCAGATTTAGTTGCACTTGGATAACTTTGAATGCATTATGCTGCACAACTAGCCTGGAGTTGTGGATATCCTTAATGAATATGGACACACCTCTGCCTTTGGTGTTCTGGTCCAGGTTAGATGGCCGAAAAATGTGGTATGAGTTATAGCCTGGTAATGCAGGGGTACTCTCTAGAGCCTTGAACCAGGTCTCAGTCACTGCACAGATATTGTTTTACATTTTAAGGAGTGCCTCAAGTGAGTGCATTTTGAGATTTAGACTTCTAGCATTGAGTAGCATTACCCTCAGTTTCTGCTCACCTGTTCCTGTTATGGTGGTGAATTTGTCATTTGAACCTTGCCCTAAAAAGGCACTATATGGATGGCAAGACCCTAAGCCGGAATCCCAGGGGTGACAGGTGGAGGCCATCTCTGGCAAAGCATCGTGGTCTGTCGACCATGTCAACTCAGGCAGACAGATAATGGATCCCCTTAGAATGACACCAGAAGCTAAGCCAATTGCTGAAGTCAATCATCTTGCCCTTGTACTGCGGTATCATTTTGGGTGATGGCAGGATGCTACTCAGGGATAGGGACATACCTGCCTGGGCTACAAGATCAGAGAGCTCTTCCTTGTCCCTTTTCATGTAGTCCAGGGAGGTACATCTCAGGTCGTTCACACCAACATGGACAATGACAGAGTCATATTTGTAGTTGTTGTGGTGTGACCTGAATGCATGCATCATGTGGCGGATCCTGGCACCCGACAGGCAGCTGACAGTAACCTTCTCCTTTTTTAGCCTGGTGAGAGGGACATCAGTGTGCCTGACTATAGAATCACCTATGACTAGTGTGTCGGGTACATTGTTTTGCCTTATGGGCTGTGGTTTATTGGCATACTGAGTCTGTGGGCTATGTGTCATTTGGGTTGTGTTGGGGGGTGCAGGTTGCTTGCGATTCTGCTTTGGGATCTCTGTTGCTTGATAAGATTATTATTGAGAGCCTCCACGAATATTTTTTTGCTTCTATGTGTGGATTTTGGTGGTGTAGGTTTAGTGGGACTATGTGATGAGTGTGGTTTGGTGCAAGTGTTTACCTTCTCCTCTTGACTGTTAAGTTCAGTCTTGGATGGAGAGAGCTTTACTTCCAGTTTGGCTAGATAAGTGGATCTCTCATAGGTTGTGGTGCTGGGTGGTAGAAGGAGAGGGTTGTCTGTGTACATGAGGCAATTGCTACATTGCCCCAAGATGCCCAGATTAATCAGATAGACAGGATAGAGCACCTGGAGCTGACCCTTGGACATGCCTGAATAAAAAACTACTTTCCTCTAGACAAGTGAGGAAAGTGAGTATAAGAGCTGTTTTTCTCTAAGCAAGTGCGGAAAGTAAGTACAAAAACTGTTTTCCTCTAGGTAAAGAGAAAGGATGAGTATTGTAGTAATTTGTAGCTTATTTAGTGCTGACAACAAGTTCTGAACAAGTGCTGAGCATGAATAAGCAAATTCAAGTGCTAAAACTAAGAATCTGTACCTGGATCTTGTGGTAGATAGGTTACCTAGTGCTTACTATTCAGACTGATAAGCTAGTAGGCTTCCCTCCAACACAGAAAGGCTTGGGGGCTCAGAAACCTACAGACAATCTTGGATACAGCAAATCTGTATCTGGACTAGACTAGTTACAGGAAAGATGGGGAACAAGTACAAATGCGGGATTTTAAACCAGTAAGCTGAAAGAGATGGAAAAACTACCAAACAGCCAATAAACTACAATTTCTGGGCCAGAAATCACTCTTGTTCTAGATAGGCTACCTAGTGATTACCACTCCCACTGACAAGCTAGAAGGCTTCCCTTCAACACAGAAAGGCTTGGGGGGCTCAGAAGCTTACAAACAGTCCTGGATACAGCAAATATGTATCTGGACTAGACTAGCTACAGGAAAGGTGGGAAACAAGCACAAGCACAGGTTTTTAAACCTGAAAGTTGAAAGAGACTGAAAAACTGCCCAAATGGCCAATAAACTACAATTTCTGGGCCAGAAACCACTTGTGGTAGATAGGCTTCATAGTGCTTACCACTCCCACTGATAAGCTAGAAGGCTTCCCTCCAACACTGAAAGGCTTTGGGGGCTCAGAAGCTTACAAACAGTCCTGGTTACAGCAAATCTGTATCTGGACTAGACTAGTTACAGGAAAGTCAGGAAACAAGCTTATAATTTTTTTTTTTGGAAAGGGAGAAAGGAGGAAACAAAAGATAACTCAAAGTTAAGGACCTAGTGGCTTGCCCTTCACAAATGTTCTCTCTGTATTAGGTAGAATGAGCTAGACTGGAATTGAGCTGGGATAGAGCGGAACAGATGGGACTGGTAGGAGTGTCTGAAGTCAAAATATGATCTCACTGTCCTTGGTCGAGTGAGCAAATGAGATAGACCCAGGAGGAGTGTTCAAACACAAATTTACAGGAGAGGCGGGCAATTTTAAAACCACCAAGATTAATATCGGAGCAAGAACAGGGAGGGGGGGCAGGAAACTAACTGCAGAGAGAGAGAGAGTGAGAGAGAGAGAGAGAGAGAGAGAGACAACAGTATTCTATGAAACAATTAAATAGAAAAATAAATTACTACAGAGAGACACAGACCACAATATTCAATGAAACAATTAAACAGACAGTAAAATAAAATGAAGTACAATCTTTAACACTACAAGTTTGTACTTAACTCAGCTAGTAATGCAGTTGATTGTAGGTATGTAGCAGAAGCCAAACAACTCAGATACTCATGGAAATGATCAATAGTGATATAATAAAACTTTCGACACTGGACCTATCCCAGTTTGGTTTCATCAAGTGCAGATCATTCCTACTCAACTTGGTGGACTTCTTTGAGAAGATCAGCAAAGCAATGGATGAGGGCAAAATGGTTCACA
Source organism: Protopterus annectens (assembly GCF_019279795.1). Classification (NCBI taxonomy): domain Eukaryota; kingdom Metazoa; phylum Chordata; order Ceratodontiformes; family Protopteridae; genus Protopterus; species Protopterus annectens. Next base: position 1,014,702,503 of record NC_056727.1, read on the forward strand.
CTGCCTACCCTGACTTGGCCAAGGCATTTGACACAATACCTCACTCAGGCATTGTTGACTAACTCAAGATGTTAGATGCAAACTAGTATGCCACCCAGTAAAACAGGCTCACAGACAGGACCCAGGAAGTTAGAACTGGGGAGTCCACCTCTATAAAGAGGCCAGTCACAAGTGGAGTCCTTCATGAATCAGTCCTTGGACCGCTCCTTTTTGACATTTACTTCTCTGAAGTCAAGGCGAATGTCAGTGGTCTCTGGCTGACTAAATATGCAGATGATTGCAAATTAGAAGCTGTCATTCAATCCCACACTAACATAAATTTTCTCCTATAGGGGCTGCCACTGACAAACAACTGGTTTCAGAACAATGGGCTAAAACTAAATTCCAACAAATGCATAATAGTATCCTTTGGGAAATCATCCATCCCAGGTAACTATCATATTGACAACACGCCCCTTAGAGATAACCCAGTAGTCAGGGACTTAAGGGCACACATAGATAGTAATCTAGCCTTAGGCCATCATGTGCCTACAGTAGTGAAGAAATCATTCTGTGTTGCACAACTTATAAACAAAGGTATAGCATCTAAGTCCTAGGAAGTCATTTTTCCACTGTATTTCGCATTCATCAGATCTATCACTGAGTACAATGCCACCTTTGGTATGTGCCTAACCAGGCATATCCAACAATTGGATGCCCACAGAGGTTCTTCACTAAAAGAATACAGGGCTTAAGTAAACTGTCCTATGCAGACCACCTCAAGGCTCTATCCCTATATTCTGTCTCCTCCAATAATAAATTAGCACCATGGCTGTCAAATGATATGAGACAAAAAATATTTGCAGAAACAAAGTGTGGGCCTCCTGGAGAACCATTAAATCCCCAAAAGATCACCTCATATATAAACAGCTAAGAAATTATGCAAAGAAGTCCATTATGCTAGACAAAAAAACTACTACTGTAATCTGCAACAAAAGCACCAAAATCATCCACAAAAATTTTGGTCAGGCATAAATAAACTTCTCCACCCAGGACAATCATCTTCCCCTACCCCCTTGACTACCCTCCAAAAAAACTCCTAATATTGTTACTAACATCTGTAAAACTCTCTTTACAGAAACCGTGCAATCCCTTGCCAGCAAACTATCTCCCAATACCTTAAGTTCCATCAATCCCACACACAATAATCACACCCCTTTCAAGTTCAACCCAGTACCAACATCTTTTATTAGGTCCTTACATAAGAAACGGAAACCCACCACCCTTTCAGCAGACCTACTACCCGCAGAGTATCTCCAAAAAGCAGCTAATGAAATAGCACACCCCATTTCAATATTAATAAATAGACCTATTCTCGAAGCTTATATCTCCTCCATCTGGAAACTCTCCCACATTATTCCTCTCCATAAAGGGGGAAATTCCACTGAACTCTCAAATTACAGGCCTATAGCCATCCTATCACCCTTGGCTAAAATAATGGAAAAATGTATCCATAAACAATTTCTAGCCTATCTTAATCAGAACAGTCTCCAAGCCCCCTCCCGACACGGATTTAGACCATGCCATAGTACATCCTCAGCCCTTCTCTCCTTCTCTCACAATAAATCAAAACCATAATAACAACAAGCTCTCTTCAGCCCACTTCCTAGACCTATCCAAAGCATTTGACATGATAAACCACCAGCTACACTTACAGACACTAAAATCACTTTCCATAGATAACCTATCAATTAGCTGGTTTCATTCTTATCTAAGTGGCAGACAACAAGCTGTACTATGGAAAGATAACCTATCTTCCCTTTCACCAATCAACCTTGCACTCCCCCCGGGATCTATATTAGGTCCCCTATTATTATCCATCTTCATGAATGATCTGCACAAAGTCATCCCAGATGCACCATGTATTCAGTATGCAGATGACACCACCCTAATCTGCACTGCCACCTCCCCCACAGACTTACAATCTTTATCCCAAATAACTTTCAACCATGTAGAGAACTGGCTCACTGGTCGCCATCTACTATTAAACCCAAATAAAACCAAGCTGTTACTCTTCATCCCCACTCACAAGGTCCCCTTACCATCTTTCACCATAACATTTAACAATGGTACCATAATTTCCCTGGAACCTTGTACTAAACAGCTAGGAATAATCATTGACAACAACCTTAAGTTTAATGCTCATGTCGACAAAACTATTAAAACAGTTAATAAGAAACTAGGCTCTTTATACAAGATTAAACAATTCCTAACTCCATCTGCTAGGACTGTGATTGCCCATACACATTTGCTATCAACTCTTTTTTATGCCTCACCCATCTTCTTAATCCTAAGCAAATCAGACCTCAATAAATTTACTACCTGCTATAAAAATATTGCCAGATTTGCCACAGGATCAGCTTATAGAACCCATCACTGTCAAAACCTTAAATCGCTAGACTGGCTAGAACTACCCTAACAACTTCAGTATAACCAACTTACAGTTGCTCATAAAATTCTCTACCAGCCAGAGAGTACACCCATACTGAAAAATATTATCACCCCCTACAGTAACCTAAAAGCTCTCCACTCTTCCAACAGAATACTAGTACAAACTTAAATCCAACAATTCAGCTGGTGAATCATTACTTTTCAACTCTGCGGGTAAAATCTGGAATTAACTTCCTGCAGAACTTACTATAGTTCCCTCCATAACCCAATTCAAAATATATCTTAAAAATCACCTAAAAATGCATTGGCTTTGTCCCTGTACAAACCCTGACTAACCCCACTCAAACATCAACTATAAATGAAAACCTTATTACAGGAAGAAACTCTGATTCTCTAATTGTTTAGAAAACTGAGTATATGTCTCTTACCTACTGGAAAGTATTAAAGTAAGGATGATATCTTGTCTCAACCTTGTATGTGAACCACTGTTAATGTATGTGATCTCCCTTAGCAGTTAGTAATCTCCAACTATTTCACATCAGTTAATAATTTCTAACTATTTCCTGTGTGTATTTTAGAAAATCTTGAACATGTGTGTATATATTGTTGAACAAATGTCCATTTTGTAATAATTCACTGTATGTATACTTGTTGTGTATGTCTGGAGCTTTTCTCCCCAAGCCTCCACTGAAAATGGACCTATATCCAGTTAGACTTTTCCGGTTAACAAATGTAAAATAAATAAAATAAATAAATAAATATCTACAAAACAAACAGCACCAGAATTGCCCTTTCTAAGGACTTGATCCTTGGCTGTGATATAAACAGGACCTGCTGGAGAGACAGGTATGTATCCCAGAGATTATCCTGTCTCTGCAACAGTTTCCCCATCCATGTGAAGCAAAGTTCCTCCAAAACCCAATTCAAGTGCAACTTGGACAATTAGATGGGGAACAGGAAGTTCATTCCTGGTTTGGCACTTATGTCTCTAATGGACATGGGCTACCTTTAAATGGTTCATCTCCCAGGCCCTAGCCCCTGCTTAAACTTATCAAGGGTATTAGAACTTGTCAGAGATTTGAGATGCATGTCTAGGCTTAAAAAGGACCTTGTGATCGTTAGCCTAGTAAACACCTGTGAACCTATGAACCTATGTGCCGTGTGTGTGTGTGTGTGTGTGTGTGTGTGTGTGTGTGTGTGTGTGTGTGTGTGTGTGTGTGTGTGTGTGTGTGTGTGCGTTTGTGTATATCTTAGCACATGACCAAAGTCCAACTACCAAACAAGCAAATTACTTAAATTCTGAAGGGCCCTATCTATGATTTTATCATGAAGAGATTTCTCTGACATGTCCAGGGATGGCCCTGTCCTCTCATTATGTTCTTGGCTATCTGAGTCATTCAAGCACCAAGCAAGTTATCATATCAAGTTATTTAACAAATGCACATGTGGGTAGTGAGTTCCACTTGCAATCAAGAGCACTTGAATTTGATATTTAATACAACCTTTACATAGAGAAAAAGTATAATGAAATGATTAGCCTGCACTCTAAGGAGTGTAGTTTGTGAGAGTGACTTTATAGGTTCATAGGTGTGTACTAGGCTAAGGGCACTGGAGCCTTTACAAGCCTAGCCCATAGAGGTGCCCTGGCATCGTGCCACCTGACATTAGTTCCCAGTATATCCATCAAGTACAGCCACTGGAGTAATCCCAGGGGTGAACTTTCTATTACCCATCCACTCATCAAGATTTCTCTTGAAGAGGGTCAGTGAGGTGCTCTGCTTGACATTTATGGGAAGTCTATTCCAGAGCATGGGCAGTCTCTGGGTGAAGAACCTGTCCCTCCAGCATGTTCTGCTGATTGTGGTAATGAGGTTGAGGTCTCTGCAGCATGTGGTGAGGAGGGATTGGGATTTCTTTAGATGTAGAATTTCTAACAGAGCTGGGTCTGACATGGCTTTGTAAATCAAGCAGAGATCACTCTAAGTAGGCGAAATGAGACAGAGAATAACTGGAGTATTTTGTGTCTGTCCATGTAGGACATGTGTTTAATGCCTATGATCCTCTTCGTGAGGTACTTCTGTGGCATTTCCAGCTGTTGCAGCTGTCTAGTGAGGTACTTGCCAAATGGGACATTATACTCAATGATTGTTCTAATGAGGGAAGAGTAAAGACAAATGATGACATCTTTCTTCTTGGATGCAAAACCCTTGGTAATGAGTTGTGCCACATAGAAGGACTTTCTGACCACAGTGGCAATGTGGTGGTTGAAGGAGAAGTTGCTGTTGACCTGCGTCCCCATGCTAAGGAGAGTTTCGAGTGGATGCATCTTGAGGTTTAGACTTCTGGCATTGAGTAGCATTACTCTTAGTTTTTTATCCCTTGTGACACCTATGGAGGTGGGTTTGTCTTTTGAGCCTTGCCTAAAAAAGGCACTATGGGGGTAGCAAGAGCCTTTGCCAATATCCGAAAGCCCAGGGGTGACAGATGCAAGACATCCCTAGCGAAGCATTGTGGCTTGTCGAGCATGTCATCCCAGGCTGACAGGCATTGGATCCCCTTTGAATGACACCAACACTTAAGCCAATTGTTGAAATTGATCATCTTGTCTTCATATTGTGGCATCATTCTTGGTGAGGGTAAGATGCTACTCAAGGTCAGGGTCATACCGGCCTGGGCTACATGCTCCTCTATGTCTCTTTTCATGTAGTCCAGGGAGGTACGTCTCAGGTCATTCACACCAGCATGGACAATGACTGAGTCATATTTGTACTTGCCTTGGAGTGACCTGAGTGCTTGTGTTATGTGGCGGATCCTAGCGCCCAACAGGCAGCTCACTGTGACCTTCTCCTTGTTCAGCCTGGTGAGTGGAACGTCAGTGTGCCTGACGATAGAGTCACCTATTACAAGTGTATCAGGTGTGTTGTTTAGCCTTAAGGGCTGTGACTGTTCGGCACACTGGCTTTGTGAGCTATGTGTTGCACGTGTTTTATTTTGGGGTAGCGGTTGCTTGGGTGTCTGCTTTGGAGGTCTGTGCTGCTTAGGCATATTTTTATTTAGAGCCTCCGAGTATGTTTTTGTGTGTTTATGTGTTTGGTCTGTTGTTGTGGTAGGTCTATGTGAGACTGGAATTGTAGTGAGTGTGGTTTCCTTCTCCTCCTGACTGGTTACGCCAGTACTGAGTTGAGAGAGCTGAGCCTCCAGTTTGGCTATATGGTTGCATCTCTCACATGTGTTGGAATTTGTTGGGAGGAGGAGAGGGTTGTCTGTGTACATGAGGCAGTTGTAACATTGCCTCAAGATTCCCAGATTCACCAGCTGGATCGGAGAGGAGATTGACAAATGACCTTTGGACATGCTAGAATAGTACTGGGAATTCCTTTATAATTGAAAAAAAGGGCCAATGGGGAACAAGGTACTCAAGGGGAGTTTGTGAGGGTGTAGTGCTTTTAATTTTTTAAAGCTGACTTATATAATTGCTTTAGTGAGCAAGTGCCAGGTAACTTAAATGCAATGTGTTACAGGTAACTTAAATGCAAAAATGACAAACAGTAACTTTCTTTCAAGTGAAACAAGGAAATAAGTACAGTAAGCAATGCAGATATCACTAGGTATCCACAGAAGTGCTAAAAGGCCGCGTTTTAGGTGGAATTAGCATTTCAGGAAAATAAACAAACAACAAGCATACAAATAAAGCTAGATTCAGCAGGCCTGGATCTAGTCTATGCTATAGCAAACAAGGTGTACCAGTTTCAGTAAGAAACAGTTAGAATATGCAGGCACTATAAGCCTTTAACCAGAAATTCCCTGCTCAGAAGGGCAGAGTCCAGCCTCTCCTCCCACAAGAGTGCAGACCGCAATCCTTCTTAACGTAAAATAACTGACCTGAAGCCCAAGTGCTTAAACCAGAACTAATACACTTTTAGAATAACAGACATTGAGCTCTCAATCAGCAGTTCCCAACTTAGAAGGATGTAAGCTACCTGTCCTGCCACCACAGTGCAGGCCACAAACCTTCCTAATGTAAAACAACTGGTCTGAAGCCCAAGTCCTTAATCCAAAAGACTTAGAAATGATAGCTACACTTTAATCAAGTTACTACCAGCAGTAATAAATACAACTGAATACTTTAAAGAATGCCTGGATTAGTGCTCAAGTTATACAAACAAAGCTAGATTCAGCAGGCCTGTATCTTGTCTATGCTACAGCAAACAAGGTGTACCAATTTCAGTAAGAAGCAGTTCAAATATGCAGGCACTATAAGCTTTACCCAGAAATTCCCAGCTCAGAAGGACAGAGTCCAGCCTCTCCTCCCTCAAGAGTGCAGAACACGAACCCTCTTAATGTAAAATAACTGGCCTCAAGCCCAAGTGCTTAAACCAGAATGAATACACTTTTAGAATAACATACACTGTGCCCTCAATCAGCAGTTCCCAACTTAGAAGGATGTAAGCTACCTGTTCTGCCACTACAGTGCAGACCACAGACCTTCTTAATGTAAAACTGGTCTGAAGCCCAGGTGCTTAAACTAAAAGGCTTAGAATGAGTTACACCAAGCAGTAATAAATACAATTGAGTACTTTTAAGATAACGCAAAAGCAAAATAAAGTAGGAAAAAACACAAATACAGTAAAAGCAGATACATTTTTTTTTTTTTTTTTTTTTTTTTTGGAAAGAGAGAAAGGAGTAGCAGAAACTAAGCTGATTGGCTTTCTCAAATGCTCTCCCTGTACTGGGTAGAATGAGGTAATAACACTAGACTGGGAGGAGGGTCCCAGATCAAATTTACACTAGGGGCGGGCAACTGCAAAGCCACCAACTATAAAACCACTATACCAACAGGTAGGGAGGGTGGGAAACAAACTGCAGAAATGTTACTCACAGCTGAAAAGCAGCAGTGAGCCTTTAAATGAAAGTTTTAAACAGCTAAAGGAGACACTAGAAAAAAGAGTTTAACTGCAACAAGTTATCATAAACAAACAACCCAACAGATGCTTAATAAGAGTGGACAATTTCCAGTTAATACCTCACACACAGTGAAACTAGCTAGAAAAAATACACAGTACACAAAGTGCTATAAACAACAAAGAAATAAAGAACAAAATAAACAAAAACAGGATACTTAATGTTATATATTATAGCTCCGAGTTTGCTGAGTGTCCTTCCTTCGATTAGCTCACTGTAAAATGGCTGAACACTCACAACTGAGCTTCTTAGGTAACAGAAAGTTGAAACCTGGGACAGCTTTTAAGAAAGAAATCTCAAAAGAACTAATGAGGTGCTTAGTCTAAGCTGTAGTCCAGGAGACCTCAGTCAGCCAATGACCTCAAACAATTCTCTCTCACTGAAATGCCTGATGGCTTTGGCTAAAACAAGATGTCCCTGAATTATGTGCTCAGACACACAGCCGCCACAAACACTAGGCCCAAATACAAGCCTGAATATGGAAATGCTACAAATATCCCCACTACTTAGAACAAACTGCAGAAATGTTACTCACAGCTGAAAAGCAGCAGTGAGCCTTTAAATGAAAGTTTTAAACAGCTAAAGGAGACACTAGAAAAAAGAGTTTAACTGCAACAAGTTATCATAAACAAACAACCCAACAGATGCTTAATAAGAGTGGACAATTTCCAGTTAATACCTCACACACAGTGAAACTAGCTAGAAAAATACACAGTACACAAAGTGCTATAAACAACAAAGAAATAAAGAACAAAATAAACAAAAACAGGATACTTAATGTTATATATTATAGCTCCGAGTTTGCTGAGTGTCCTTCCTTCGATTAGCTCACTGTAAAATGGCTGAACACTCACAACTGAGCTTCTTAGGTAACAGAAAGTTGAAACCTGAGACAGCTTTTAAGAAAGAAATCTCAAAAGAACCAATGAGGTGCTTAGTCTAAGTGTAGTCCAGGAGACCTCAGTCAGCCAATGACCTCAAACAATTCTCTCTCACTGAAATGCCTGATGGCTTTGGCTAAAACAAGATGTCCCTGAATTATGTGCTCAGACACACAGCCTCCACAAACACTAGGCCCAAATACAAGCCTGAATATGGAAATGCTACAAATATCCCCACTACTTAGAACAAACTGCAGAAATGTTACTCACAGCTGAAAAGCAGCAGTGAGCCTTTAAATGAAAGTTTTAAACAGCTAAAGGAGCCACTAGAAAAAAGAGTTTAACTGCAACAAGTTATCATAAACAAACAACCCAACAGATGCTTAATAAGAGTGGACATAGATATATATATATATATATATATATATATATATATATATATATATATATATATATATATATTAATAGAGAGAGAGAGTGAGGAGGATAGAGAATTGCAGTAAGTATGGAAAAACAATAAAAGCTAGTCTATCTGAACTTAGAGTGATTCCTTTTTCTACAGACATAAAGATATGCAATTACCTATTGATGGGGTGGGTATGCAGTTGTGGACAGCAAACAGCTTTATGATAAGAAGGAGCCATACCTATGAAAAGTATACTTGTGTTAAAAGATATGCATTGGTATCCATCAAAGATGACCCCAGCAAGCATCACAGTGGAAGTATTGTCAGCTACACAGAGAGGTTTCCAAAGGAAGCATCACAAATTCAGGTATTATCACAATATACTGGTAGTGTCTTCTATGCAAATGTTCATCCTAGCCTAATCACCTAAATGGAAGTTTATGTTTAATTGTACATTAAAAGTTAAATAAAATGGATATCATTCACCATTAACTACAGCATATAAAAATAACCCCATGCAGTGCACACTCAAAATCTAAACAGACAATCTGCAATGAAAAAAAAAACATTATCCACATAAGTCAAACTATATAAGAGAAATTCAGTCATACTGGAATACAAAAATCAAAACAAAACACAAAAAAATAAAATAAAACATTGACCACATCTTGTCATTTGCAACATGGCATTACCAGTAAAACAGACATGATTCTAATTAAAAAAAAGAAAACTAATTAAAAAGGTAAAACTAAATTATAAAATTAAGAAAGCATAACAAAATCTTTACTACACTATGTATGTATGTATATATACTACCCGAGATCTAGACTACAATGCCACCCATGAGACATTCAGTTAACAAAAACGTATTTAATGAAACATGCAGGCAACCCAACCCTATTCAGCAGAAAATGAGGCAAGTGACGCAGCCCATTAAGGTCAGTAAGAAATACTACTCTAAAATATGGGTAAATGGAATATGTGAGAGTTGAACTGCATTGAAAAAAATTCATGTAGCAGTCTATAAACATACCACCCTTTACAAAAGTGAAGAGCTCACAGCCAAGCTATTAGTCTTTGGTTGAAGGCAACAGTGATGACTAGATATACCCACAAATCTAGTATGGTATTTTACATGCAAGAACACAATGTTCTACAAATTGGCATTACAGAGTGTGTTTTTCCAGTGAAAAATATTCTAAACTGGGACGTATTGATTAATTTAAGCAGATTTAGCTAGTCTGCTCTGCTGTTACCTTAGCTGGCTAGATAATATGACTCTTTCTGAAATCTGATACCCTTTCATTACTGCAACCTCTAGAAAATTTCTGTACCTCAGTTTCTGTCAACATAATGATAAAAAAATGGTGCCCAGCATTAAAACCAGGATAAAAAACTGAATAGAATGAAATACAATAATTTGAAATTACTTAAATTATAGATGGCTAAGGTAATTTTAACAGATTCTACAGACTCAAATGCTCCCTATCAGTAACAAGAACTTCTAAAAAAAGTCATCTTGATCAAAATAACCTGTTTGAGCACATCTGTAACTGGGGGTAAAAGGGGCAGCTTTCCTGGGAGCAAACTTTTAGACAGCATAATTGACAGTTGGCCATAGGGTGTAAGGGCAGTACTGGCAAACATTTCCTCATGGCTTTATAAACGCATAAGAATACTATATTGTCATTTGCAGCTAGAAGCTCAGCACTGTAAGTTTAGAAAGACATACTTGGAGTGCAAGACTGGGAAACTGCCCATGGTACCAGATGAACTAGCTATACCATTTAAGGTCCTGTGTTTGAAAATATTGAACTAGCAAGATAGCCACTATCTTACATAGAAGAGTTATGGCTTAATGTATGTATTACATACATTGTATGTATGCACTACATAGAACACACAGCCCTCCAAAACACCAACCATCAAAAACCACACATTGAAACACAAACCATACACCCACCTTCATGGAGGCTTTCAATAAAAACTTACCCAAACAACAGAGACCCCCGAGACAGAAAAGCACTCCACCACCACAACACAACTCCAACCCCAGAACACATAGCTCACCACCACAGTCTGGCCCTAAAAATAAGCCCTTAAAGCAAAACACTTTCCCCAATGTACTAATCATATGTGACTCAATTGTGAGGCACACTGATGTCCCACTCATTAGGTTGAACAAGGAGAAAGTGACAGTCAGTTGCCTATTAGTTGCTAGGATCTGCCACATAACACATGCACTCAGGTCACTCCACAACAAGTACAAATATGACAGTCATTGTCCATGTGGGTGTGGATGACCTGAGATGTACCCCCCTGGACTACATGAAAAGAGATGTGATGGAACTCTTGAATTATGTGGCTCAAGTAGTTATGACCCTAGCCCTGAGCAGTATTCTACTGTCACCCAGAATGATACCACAGTATGAGCAGAAAATGATTGACTTCAACAATTGGCTACATTTCAGGTGTCATTCTAAGGGGATCCAGTATCTGTCTGCCTGGGATGACATGATTGACAGACCTCAATGCTTTGCCAGAGACGGTTTGCATCTTTCACCCTTGGGATTCCAGATACTGGCTAAGGCTCTTGCCAACCCTATAGTGCCTTTTATAGGCAGTGTTCCAAAGACCAAAATTCCACCATAATAGCTACAAACAAATGCAATCTGAGGGTCATGCTTCTCAATGCTAGAAGTCTAAATCTCAAGATACACTCACTCAAAGCTCTCCTTAAAATGGAGAATGTCGACATCTGTGCTATAATGGAGACCTGGTTTAAAGAGGCAGAAAGCACCCCTACACTCCCAGGCTACAACTCATTCCATACCACGTGTATAGGAAATGTGTGCGAGTGCAGGGGGCATGTCTAAGCGCTGCACGGAGGCGTGAACATGTCGGCTGCATATGCGCAACCTAAAATGTTAACTAGTACAGCCTGCCTCTAATAATAATCACTCCTCTCAGTGTCCATGGATACTGAAATGTATGCAAAGCATACAAGACAGTTTTACGAACACCAAAATAAAAAGTAAACACAAAGGCATGTAGCTGAATATTGAGTCCCATTCCCTTGAACAAATGACATTTAAAACCCCGTGCCAGTATTCTGTTGTAGTGTTGATAATTATACCAAGTGGAAGTGAAACACAGCGTGCTAGCCCGCTGCCACCATTTGCTAAGCCTAGCCCAATAGTTAGGGTTACCATCTGTCCCACATTGTGAGGGACAGTCCCCCTCTAGGCAGTTGTGTCCATACCAAAACTATTATAAATGTCAAATGTCCTGCAATTGTAAGACATAATTATGTCTGATATTTTATGTAATAATCCCATACAATACTTATTTCTGTATGTAAAATACCTAAATGTTACAAGAAACAGAATAAGCAACTAAATGAAACAGAATAAGCAACTAAACTGCTACAACAATAAGCTTACATTTTTGCAAAAAACTAAAGTACTACCCTTTGTACTGACCGTGGGTATGTATTGGCCTGTAAAATCTGATGTGTGTCCCGAAAATGTCCCATTTTGGTCGTATGAAAAGGTGACAACCCTACTAATGGTCATAACATTCGCTCAATATCTGCCCATTCATGGTCCAAGTCATCCTTGTCAGGCCGGGCCAAAGATGAATGGGTATTACTCGGGTCTACCTACCATGTCGTGAAAGAAAAGTATTTGCGTGCACATATGTGTGTGAAGAACAGCATGTGGAAGATCAAAAATGTTAGGGTAGTCCTCACAACCATATTGGTACAAGAGATATGTAGTGCACCCAATGTGTTCTGTTGACTCTGCCATGGGCCATCAACCAGAGAAGGGATGGATGGTGTGGGTGGAATATGGGGGTGGGGGTGACGGGTAATGTAATTATTTGCCAAGGGGAGACTGGGTTGGATGCACAATAGGTGAAGTGGAGATGTACGAGTGAGCAGTGGGTGAATCAGAAAGAAAACTAAAGAGCAAACATTCACATCCACAATACAACCTGACGGGCCATACTGTAGAACGCAATCCCACAAACATATGAACATTAAAATGTGCGATACACATGTACAGAAACGTTACTGGCACATACCCACATAATGGTCTGGCCTGAACTGAGCCATCCAACCCCAACACATCTGGATACATAATTGAATACCCATCATCTTTTTCACAGCACACCACCCCCCCCTTCCTGAACATCCACCAAAACCACCCAGACTCGGGCTGCTAGCTTGGCACAGCCATATCTGCACATAGTGCCCCCTACTCATATCTAGTAGGCAGTCTCACCCTAGGCAGTCTCAGGATTACAAACTATGTATCCCTTGCATGTATAACCCTACCTCATTTTCTTAAAGCCAAAAGAATCAAGGTCATTGGTCCCCACAATTTTTGGATATCCCTCATGGGATAAGTATCTGTTCTAAACATTAGTCTTGGTGTCACGACACAATGTCCAGTCCTGTAGACATCTGGACACAAGTTGTATTAGCAGTAGTTGTCCACAAGCCTGCTCAGCCTCCAGCCGGTCCTGCAGAACCTACGACACAGGATTGAACGCCTGACCATGATGTACATCTCCCCATGTGTGTTATCGGGAATATATACCTTACACATTCGCATAGTGGCAGTTGGATATAGGGTGATTAAGGCACTTTAAAGCAGATGTAAGTAGGGTTACCACCTGTCGCACTTTGCGAGGGACAGTCCCTTTTTGGGCAGTTGTGTCCTGACCAAAAATAATACAATGGCAAATGTCCTGAGATTGTAGGAAATAATTATGTCCCATATTTCATGTAACAGTTGCATAAAATAGTTATTTCTGTATGTAAAATACTTAAATGTTAAAAGAAACAGAATAAGCAACTAAACTGCCACAAGAATAAGCTTTCATTTAGGCAAATAAGTAAAGTTCTAACCTTTGTACTGACTGTGAGTATGTGTCGGCCTGTAAAATCAGATGTGTGTCCCAAAAGTGCCCCACTTTGCGCATTTGAAAAGGTGGCAAACCTAGACATAAGCGAGTATGCAAGCATGTATGCACGACGGTAAGTGGCGGTGATTCAACAGTATGGGAAATGTAAATAAGCATGTAGGTGTATATGCATATGACTGTACAGACCGGTATATATATATATATATATATATATATATATATATATATATATATATATATATATATATATATATATATATATGGGTCTATATGACTACATCGACATGCCATAAGATCGACATCCACTATGTCGACACGAAATCACCGACAAAGCACATTACCGAAAGTTCAAAAACCCGACAGTCACTTGTCCGACAACTGAAAATTAAACATCCGAAAACAGTGTGCTACATACTAGACTTCCATGGTAGTGTCAATCTGTCGAATTACGCTAACATAAAGCACATAATGCAAGCAGAGCCTCAACATGACAGGAAAGAAATACTATACTTTGCAGAACGTACTGCTTCCATTTCAAAGTGTCTTGCCATACCATATTACTTCGGTGCAGAGTACATATCGCTCTGAATAACGAGATTATTTAACTTGTAGAATTACTTTTTATTTGCTAACTACCTACACGTGTTTATCCAGTCTTAATTACTTTAAGATACTTTTATTTTCTGCTCATGCACTTTGCTTACTTTCGCTTTAAATAGTAGAAAGTCACTTGTTCATCAGAAAGCAAAGTGCATAAGCACAAAATAAAACTATGTTAAAGTAATACACAGTGAATAAACACGTTCAGGTAGTTAGCAAATGGAAAGTAATTCTATAACTTACATAGTCGCGTTACTCAGAGCGATATGTCCTCTGCACCGAAGAAATATGGTATCGCAACGGACTTTGAAATGGAAGTAGTACGTTAGAATATGGTATGGCAAGGCAGTTTGAAATGGAAGCAGTACGTTCTGCAAAGTATAGTATTTCTTTCCTGTCGTGTTGAGGCTCTGCTTGCATTATGTGCTTTATGTTAGTGTAATTCGACAGATTGACACTACCATGGAAGTCTAGTATGTAGCACACTGTTTTCGGATGTTTAATTTTCAGTTGTCGGACAAGTGACTGTCGGGTTTTTGAACTTTCAGTAATGTGCTTTGTCGGTGATTTCGTGTCGACATAGTGGATGTTGATCTTATGGCATGTCGATGTAGTCATATAGACCCATATACATATATATATATATATATATATATATATATATATATATATATATATATATATATATGAAGAATGAACATGGACACAATATAGCAGTCATAACAAATGTGAAGGGGAAACAGCAGCA
>NC_056727.1:1014722461-1014829961 GCF_019279795.1 Protopterus annectens
TGGCAATGTGATTATCAAAGGAGAGACTACTGTCCACCTGTGTCCCAAGATCTCTTATCACATTTTCAGCATTAAGTAGACTACCAGCTATGTGGTAGTTCATGGGTACAGAGTTTTTACCAAAGGGGATGACAATACACTTTTTGGCATTGAGCTTCAGGTCATGGCTTTGACACCAGGTATCTGTCTCAGTGAGGCCCTTTTGTAGTTTGTCTACATCGTTAGGAGTTTCGATTATGGCTCCTAGTTTGCAGTCATCTGCAAACTTTGTTAGCCAAAGACCTTCTGTGTTTGCTTGCATTTCAGAGAAGTAGATACCAAACAGGAGAGATCCCAGGACTGAACCCTGTTGTACTCCACTTGTCACTTGTCTGAAGTCAGAATTTTAATCCGCTACTTTCACAGTGTGGGTTCTGTCTGTGAGCAAGTTGGCAACTAATCTTGTCACATAGGGATTTATACCTAGTTTTGTGAGCTTATCTATAATTCCAGAGTGGAGGATGGTGTTGAAAGTCTTGGCGAGATCTAGATAAGCTGTGTGAACCATTTTCCCCTCATCTCTGGCTTTGGTGACTGCTTCAAAGAAGTCAATCAGGTTTAGGGGACATGATCTACCTTTTACAAAAGCAAACTGTCGTTTTTGCATTTAGGTTACCTGTAACACATTGCATTTAAGTTACCTGGCACTTGCTCACTAAAGTAATTATATAAGTCAAGTCTAAAAAAAATTAAAAGCACTACACCCTCACAAACTCCCCTTGAGTCCCTTGTTCCCCATTGGCCCTTTTTTTCAATTATAAAGGAATTCCCAATACTATTCTAGCATGTCCAAAGGTCAGTTGTCAATCTCCTCTCCGGTCCAGCAGGTGAATCTGGGAATCTTGAGGCAATGTTACAACTGCCTCATGTACACAGACAACCCTCTCCTCCTCCCAACAAATTCCAACACATGTGAGAGATGCAACCATATAGCCAAACTGGAGGTTAAGCTCTCTCAACTCAGTACTGGCGTAACCAGTCAGGAGGAGAAGGAAACCACACTCACTACAATTCCAGTCTCACATAGACCTACCACGACAACAAACCAAACACATAAACACACAAAACATACTGGAGGCTCTAAATAAAAATCTGCCTAAGCAGCAGAGACCTCCAAAGCAGACACCCAAGCAACCGCTACCCCAAAACAAAACACGTGCAACACATAACTCACAAAGCCAGTGTGCTGAACAGTCACAGCCCTTAAGGCTAAACAACACACCTGATACACTTGGAATAGGTGACTCTATCATCAGGCACACTGACGTCCCGCTCACCAGGCTGAACAAGGAGAGGGTCACGGTGAGCTGCCTGTCGGGCGCAAGGATCTGTCACATAACACAAGCACTCAGGGCACTCCAAGGCAAGTACAAATATGACTCAGTCATTGTCCATGCTGGTGTGAATGACCTGAGACGTACCTCCCTGGACTACATGAAAAGAGACATAGAGGAGCTCTCTGAGCATGTAGCCCAGGCCGGTATGACCCTGACCTTGAGTAGCATCTTACCCTCACCAAGAATGATGCCACAATATGAAGACAAGATGATCAATTTCAACAATTGGCTTAAGTGTTGGTGTCATTCAAAGGGGATCCAATGCCTGTCAGCCTGGGATGACATGCTCAACAAGCCACGATGCTTCGCTAGGGACGGCTTGCACCTGTCACCCCTGGGCTTTCAGATATTGGCAAAGGCTCTTGCTACCCCCATAGTGCCTTTTTTAGGCAAGGCTCAAAAGACAAACCCACCTCCATAGGTATCACAAGGGATAAGAAACTAAGAGTAATGCTACTCAACGCCAGAAGTCTAAACCTCAAGATGCACGCACTTGAAACTCTCCTTAGCATGGAGAACATCGATATCTTTGCAGTAACAGAAACCTGGTTCAAGGCTCCCGAGAGCACCCCAGCACTACCAGGTTATACCTCATACCATACTTTTCGGCCCCAAAACTTGGACCGGACTACAAAAGGAGGGGGAGTATCAATATTCGTCAAAGATACCCACACCTCCAGGTTGGTGGCACAGCACGAAGCATCAGAGAGTATCCATGTGCAACTAACTGTGGGTAAAACTGCCTTCCAGTTTATAGCCTGCTACAGACCACCCTCCCAAACACAGGAACCCAACTTGGCCTTCCTGAGAATACTGGAAAATATGAAGGTCTCTCCAAACACCATTATATTGGGCGACTTCAACTACCCAAACATAGACTGGGAGCATTACTCTAGCTCCAACACCCTAGCCCAAAGGTTCCTAGAATTTATAAACTCAAATGCTATGGAACAACTTGTTACCACTCCTACAAGAGGGGAAAACATACTGGACCTGATCATCACCAACATGGGGACACTATGCTCCAGACCAGAAGTGTATCCCTCACTGGTAAGATCAGACCATAAACTAATCTCACTGGATATTCACATCCCGACCCCACCCCCTGCCCAGAAAACCACAGTGAAAAACTTCTCTAAAGCAAATTTCACACGCCTCAAAACTGAGGCGAAATCCTTCAAAGCCCCCGGGCCTGTGGAAAATACGGCTCAGACTGCAGAATCCTTTATAAACGCATTCTATGAACACCTTCAGAAATGCATGGATCATGCAATCCCAAATAAAACCAAGACCCAATCCTCCAAAGGCAGACGTCCTGTCTGGTGGACCCCAGCCATAAACAAACTATACAATAGAAGGAGGAAGCTACTACATGATAGAGCAAAATCTCAAAAAGGGAAGGCATCTCTGATCTGTATTAGCAAAAAACTACGGGCACTCATAAAGTCGTCTAAGGCCAGCTCCGAGAGAAAAATTGCACAGGACACTAAGGATAATCACAAGGCTTTCTTTAGTTATGTTAGGAACCTGGGTGGGAATTCCCAGATATGCTCAGAATTAGTCCAAAATGACAAAAAATACACCGAGCCCACAGACATTGCCAACATCCTAGCTGACAGGTTCAGTGCAAACTTCTCCCCCTTCTCCCCACCAAAAAGGCAAATATCTATCCCAACAGAGTGCTGCCCCCCTGACATCTCAGATGCTCAGGTAAGAGCCGCCCTCTCCAAAGCAAAAACACAGCATCAATGGGACCAGATGGTGTTCGGCTGCATCCTACATGAACTCCAAGAAGAGCTAAACCCAAACATAAAACTACTGTTCAATCTTAGCCTTACTACAGGATATGTACCCAAAGAGTGGCGTACAGCAACAGTGGTCCCTCTCCACAAAGGTGGTGCCTCAACGGATCCTGGAAACTATCGCCCCATAAGCCTGACTAGCTTGGTCTGCAAAGCTATGGAAAGGATCATCATAGACCTCATAAATAAAGATATTGGGGACCTACAGACACTGGATCCTACCCAGTTTGGCTTTGTTAAGGGCAGATCCTGCCTCTTAAACCTGGTTGATTTCTTTGAAACAGTCACCAAGGCCATTGGCGAGGGAAGGTGGTCCACACAGCCTACCTGGACCTCGCAAAAGCCTTCGATACAATACCCCACTCGGGCATTATAGATAAGCTCACCAGCTTAAATATAAACCCCTATGTCACCAGATGGGTTGCAAACTGGCTCAAGGACAAAACCCACATGGTTAGAATTGCTGGAGCCATGTCAGACTCCAAACCAGTTACAAGTGGCGTCCCACAAGGCTCAGTCCTGGGACCTCTCTTGTTCGGTATATATTTCTCGGTACAGGCCAACACAGAAGGACTGTGGCTGACCAAGTTCGCAGATGACTGCAAACTGGGTGCCATAATCAACTCTCCAGCCGACACAAGCATCCTCCAAAAGGGCCTCATAGAAACAGACAACTGGTGCCAGAGCCATGGCCTCAAGCTAAACGCCAAAAGTGTATAGTCATCCCTTTGGCAAAAAAAGTGCCCACAAATTACCACATAGGTGGTAATCCATTAAGTACAGAAGAAGTCATTAGGGACCTGGGGACCCAAGTTGATAGCAATCTCTCATTTGACAACCACGTGGCCAAAGTGGTTAGAAAAACATTTTATATAGCCCACCTAATCATGAAGGGATTCACATCTAGATCAGGGGAGGTCATTGTACCTCTTTACTCATCCCTCATCAGGCCCATAATTGAGTACAATGCCCCTTTTGGGATGTACCTTACCAGACACCTGCAGCAACTGGAAAGACCCCAAAAGTACCTCACCAAGAGGATCAAAGGGCTCAAACAGATGCCATATGCTGCCCGGTTAAAGAAACTCCAGCTCTACTCAGTGGCATACCGCCTGCTCAGAGGCGATCTGTGCCTGACGTATAAAGCCATGTCCAACCAAGAATTAATGGACATGCTGCACCTCAGAAAATCCAAATCCCATCGAGCTACGCGCTCGAGAGACTTGAACCTCAGCACTGAAATAAATAGGACATGCTGGAGGGACAGATTCATAACCCAGAGGCTCCCTTCACTCTGGAATAAAATCCCAGTCCAGGTTAGGCAGAGTCCCGCATTGACTCTCTTCAAGAGGAATCTTGATGAGTGGATGGGAGATCGTAGGTTTACCCCGGCTATCACTTCTGTGTCACTGTTAGACAGAGGCACAGTATACCAACCTCAAAAAACACATAGCAAAATTAATTTAAAATGGGTGGCGAAAGCCAAACACACTCTGGCTAGGCTTATAAATGCCCTAGGGCAGATAGCCTAGTATGAACCTATGAACCTATGAACCTCTATATATATATATATATATATATATATATATATATATATATATATATATATATATATATTTATATGTTACAGTAAATATACACATGTATATACCTAGGTTATGTCACAGCAGTTACGGGTAACATATGTTCAGACAAGGGCATATGTTAGTGGGAGGTCCAATAAACAAACATCTACCTCCCCCCCCACCTCAGCTAGGCTGGTGAGACATACAGACACACAACAAGGGTAAATACACCACTGCTTCCCAGACCACCAGCAGGAAACTACCAGTGGGAGAGATCTACAAGGTCTACACTTTAAACATGGACAGCGATGTCCCCTGTGGGACACCAAAAATTGTATTCTTGTAGCCAAGCCCTGTAAAGATTGCTGCGACCAGGATGTAGCTGTACATGGACCAGTAGGTTGTGCAAGCCTGATAACACATGGGTTGACAAAACGTACAACATGTGTCCCGACAAGGGGAGAGCGGGCAGTGTGTAGGGGTGTGTTTATACCCCACCTGTGCCCACAGTAAGGATGAGTGTTGTAGAGGAGTGGCAGGTAGGGGAGCTACGGGTATGCGATTATGGGCCTAGGTGTGCAGGTATTGGCTGGCAGAGACGTATTAGGACCGCCCTGTGGATGTAAGTAATATTCTGATGTGGGTATAGCAGACACCCATACCTCCCAAACCTTAAGAGCACATCTACTGGATAGTCCGTTAACCATTGGGGGAACACATAGGAACTATATCATTGAACTGTCCCCGATTACCAGGGATGTTCATGATTACAAATCAGAATCTAACACAGTCCCAACTAAACCCTCCTAGAACTAGTGATATTAGGAGGAAAGGTGGCGGAATACACGTAATGAATAATGACAACATGTAAGAGTCATAAACAGCATGTACCTCAGACAATGTGTATGAATACATATGTGCTCTGGGTCCATCAATGTGTCAGGTTAATAGCACCAAACTTCTAAAGGTGTCCCTGAGGTTGTTATGCAGTGTTCCTGATTCAGTGTTCATTCTTCCCCATTTGTATGAGAGGTCTGCTAGTGAGAGAAAGTGCATGTACCGCCGACTACCTTAGAAAGGTGATAAAATAATAGGGTTGGGGTTACCACCTGTCCACCTTTGCGAGGGACACTCCCCTTTGGGCAGTTGTGTCCTGCAAAATAAATGTAATTATGGCAAATGTCCTGTGATTTAGGGCAAAGATTTCCTATATTGTCTGTATTAGTTGCATAAAACAATTATTTTGTATCTGAAACACCTAAATGTTATAAGAAACAGTATAAGCTACTATAATGCTACAAGAATAACCTTTTATTTAGGCAAAACAGTGAAGTACTCTCCTTTGTACTGGCTGTGGGTATGTGTTTCCTTGAAAAATCTGACGTCTCTACATAAAGGTTCTATAAGGTTGCCACTTTTTCAAATGGCCAAAGTAGGACATGTTCTGTAGAAATGTCAGAATTTCCAGGACAAAACATACCTACAGCTGTGCATAGTACAGAATTATACTTATCTGCACAAATAAAAGCTTATTCTAGTAATATTTGAATTGCTTATGCTACTTCACATGACATATAGAAGTTTCATATATAAAATAACTGTTTTATGCAACTATTAAAGAAACGTAGAGTATAATTTTGTTCTGTAATCAGGGCATTTGCTATGTCTTGATTATTTTCGCAGGACACAACTGCCTAAAGAAGGACTGGCCCTCGTAAAGTGGGACAGGTGTTAACCCTAAAGTCCCACCTTGGTCAATTGAAAAGGTGGCAAACCTATAATAGGTATGCGATAGCATGACTCGGCCGACGACTGTGGCTCCCAAACCCCAATTACTTGTCTGTATTGAAGAGTCTTGGTTCCCATGTATCAGCCAGATGGGAGTAGATTGTATGAGGAATACACAAATAATATGATTAATTCACTGGACAGGCCTCTGATTCTGTACAGTCGAACGCCATGCCGTCGCCTAATGGGCAGCTATTCCCGATACTGTAGTCATGTAGTCCGATGTAATAGGCATCACAAGGTAATATTGTGGTCCTCGCTCACACCCAGGGGTGTGAGTGACAGATGCAAGCACCAATGTCAGTGCATTTGCAAATGCGGGAGCGAGCGGTTGTAAACGTGTTTGGCTACCAGTATGCGAGTATTGCACTGGTAAAGTAATGTAGAGGCTAACTGAATGTAAGAAGCTGTAACCAGAGGTCAGCAGTGCTTAACACCGCACAAACCCACGTACACCCACTCCCAACTGCTTTAATGTGCCTTACTCCCTCCATATCCAATGGCCTTGTTCTGCCCTGCAGCCAAATAAACATCCTCTGCAAGGGTTGAAACCAGGACCCTGCACACACAGCTAATGTGAATTACCAATACGCTATGGCAGATATACAGACAACGGACAGTACCACAAACATATCATACAGCACAGTCATTCAACAGTATAGGAATGTATCCCATCATGTAGATGTATATGTGAGTGTTTATGTCCAGCATATAGGTAAACACATATATAGGGATATATCAGAAACATACCATGTGGCAACAAAGCATTACAAACGAATGAAACTGGAAATACCAGCGACTCCTGCATTATGTAGTGGTGCTGCTCTATGTGATCTCAAGACTCTCTCAGACAGACGTGTCATTCATACACACAAATAGCTGTACATTGGCCGTATACATCACTCTGTGCATGTAATGTACATTAACACAACAGTACCTGTCCAATCATTATGTGTGAACAGTACTCTTGCAAGGTGCTGTGTGCAACATCATCATCATGATAAAGGTAAATGGGGTAACCATAGAAGGACCGGTAGTGATGTGTGTACAATACTGTCATCCTCATCACATGTACCTGGACCATGTAGGAGTGATGTGCATACCAGGATCGTGCACCTGAGGGACAGGGGTGAGGATAACAGGAGTATGTTGTGATGTATATTACAAGGGTTACATGTGTCCAGTGGTCACATGTGTGTCATGGACAGCTATGTATATGGCAGATGTTGTCCTAGGAGCCCATTGGTCTTATGTTTCTGTAGGTGAGGGTCGGATGTAGGGGAAGGAGTGTAGGTATGACCGTGGGAGATAGGTAGGGTAGGATCACAGAAAAGACAGCATACAGGGTTGGTATATGATGCATGTGGGGGGATACAGCCCAGGCGGGGATGGGTGTTCAGCATTCACAAGCCCATGGGAACAGTGGGATGGAGGTCCACAGCCTTGGGCAACTGCCACTGCACCTAAACAGCAGCAAAGGAGTCAGTGCTGGGTGCTGTCCAGGAGAGGCAGCATCACCCTGTAAATGTGACACTCCACCCTTGAGCTGGTGTATCTGGATTCGAAACCCCTTAGTGAGCCACCAATGCAACACATCTGGGACCGCACAACAGCAGACATGTACCTGTCTGGTGCTCCCAGGGGGGACATGCTCCATCCTTAGTGGTGGTACCACCAGAAGGTGGTGCAGAGCCAACAGAGGTTGATGTCCAAGGCTGGGCCCCAGATGTGCTAGTGCCCGGTGCCAGGGTCAGCTGAAGTGGGACAGGAGGTTCTGCCGGGACCTCACAACCCATTCAGCCTATGGTGTTGCAGTTTAAACCCACATATGGCTTAGTGATAGACAACAGCATGCAGGATTACCTACGACAGTATGCATAGATAACACCATCAACCCAACAAAACAGCATACAGGATTACCTACAACAGTATGCATAGATATCACCATCAACCCAACACAACAGACAGTATAGATTTGCAGAGGAAGCACAACACATGCATATATACTGCATGCCATCTTTACAATGTGTAGTAGACGTGTGACCGCAGCTATGAGCAGTTGCCCATTATTGGCTTGTCACTGAGAATCTCAGACAGTGTCTGTCATACCACTGTCTCATGTGACACATGTCCATTCAAGGATGCGATGGCAGTAACACATCCCTATCATCATGTACTGTCTTCAATCCTCACACTATGCTTCTACTGAGCACAGATGTGTGTTCAGTGTGTAACACAGGAAATAAATGGTTGCACACACTGACCAGTTCACATATGGCCCTACAGATGGGGTCCCTCATGAACAGAGTACTGTCATGTCTGTATTATAACAGGCAGAATAGCCATTGCCACACACATGTTAAACAGGAAGTAGTCTCAATGCAGCATAGCTACACTTACATGCTGTAGTCATGTGTGGCAAATTACCCTCCTGTCTTTAGGCTATTTCCCACTGTGTAAAATGTTTGAGGTACATCCAGAAATCATCTGCGATGCCATGTTAGAACACCACATCCAGGTACCACTCACAGCTACTTTCATGGCCAAATAACAACATGTTTTCCCTAGATAGTGTACTGTGTTTATCATGTGGATGGCTATGGGAACACCATCACAGCTGTACCACATGCAATCAGCTAGAGGAGGACTGCAATAGGTGCAGAGGGCATCACCTGGCCATTTTCATCTCTTACAATACACATGGTGCTGCTGTGCAGGTGTACACCTTCACATCCACCAGAGAGTGTGTGGCCGAAACAGGCAAAGTACAACAGGGAAGGGCTTGGAGACTTAACCCTAAGTATCGTCTGCCACACGCCTAACAGTACAGGGGTCAAACCCCTGACTGACTTCTCATTACTATTACATGTGCATGACGTTACTACATGTGCCACAAAGGTGACATGTTGCTGTGCTGTAAGAACATATATGTGTGTAGGTCAGTGACATCTGCAACAGAGATATAGTAGACATACATTAGGTGTGGCACACGTGGCTGTCCATGTGAATGGATGCCATTGTCACCACAAACACACACTCTAATAGGCACGCATTGAAACTCTTTGCCAGGGCCACAAATACACAACCTAACTACTTAGTTTGCCACACTGCAGTAATGCACAGGACTACATGCACCACAGGGGATATCTGGAGGTTCTATGGGCTAGGGCATGTGAAATTGCTTGACATCTGTTGGTATGCCAATAAGGGTTATACTGGAAATAACTGTGGTTGGGAGCATCACAGCCCACATGCAGACACAAGGTGTCAGTACTGGCATGCAGGTATGCATTGCTTCATGGGTGTGTAGTGGTTGGCTGTGCAAGATGGCTGTAAAAGGCTGGGTGAGGGGTAATCCTTGACATTGTGTCACCTGACAATGGTGTGCAGTGCAGGGGTGTAGTGTCTGCAACGTCCCACACAGATAGGTACTGCATGATCTGGCCTGACATCCTGGTTACCAATGTGTATGGCCATTGCTTTGCAATGCATGCCATGTCTGTGTTTGATAGTCCTTCACTTAGACATTGCCTGGGATGTACATGTCCCACAATACTGTACAGTGACATGTACAGGTGTACCTGGTTTGGCAGGCACATGTTGTGTACACAGCCTGTTATCCCCCAATATGCCAATACTGGCCTGGTGTGGCAAAACCTGCTTATAGTGAGCAGGTCGACCCTGCACCTGCATTGATAGTATGATACAGGTATTCCACGGTGGCATGGATCCATACAGGGCACGTGTACAGCATTGTCCGGCCTCTGTGAAACACATTTGATGGCACCACATATGCTGCATCCATCCAGTGTGGAACATAGTGAAGGCACAATGTCCGCATATATGTGCCTATTGTACCACTGTACAGGGTGCCATGTTCTCTGCAGGCCACTGCATTCACACCATGCCTACTATCTGTCATCAATGTGCATGGTACTAGCAACATAGCGAGATATCCTAGGCAAATTTGTTTGTGCATGGCACATGGGTGCGGGACATATACCAGGTACTAGAAGGGCTGCATACTTTGTTCACCAGGCCTTTTGCCAGCTGTAGGGGTATGGCTTGCCAACACAGTCTCATGGCTGACTGATAGCTGTACTCCTCATGAGGTGGCCAATGTGTCATAAGATGGACAACATATAGGAAAACTACAAAATCCACTCCCAAACATGTCCAATGGCAAGACAATCACAGACACCTCTACACAGGCTCTGACAAACAAACACACATCGCCATGTCCTGTATACAAACCCCTACCTACCATACCACACTGCAGCAATACGCTTTTAGGGCACACACTACAGCAAATACTGAGTTGCAACACGCCTACATGTGAATACCTATGTGGGTGACAGCAGCAGGAATGACAAAGGTGGTGATGTGATTTGTACAGAGAGTGCATACTCTACAAAGCAGAGTACTTGGCTCACACAGGCAGACATACACACACACAAACACACACACACACACACACACACACACACACACACACACACACACACACACACACTTGACATGTCTGAGATTAGAACACCGACCTAACTACTTTAGCACACTACAGCATTATGCAGTTACAGAACGCGCTACCCAGATTACTGGGACACAGCACTCCCAGAAGTGTATTTGTAGATGGGTGAGCAGTCTAAAAGCATTTTCCAGTTCTCAGGCAGACGGGGACAAAAGCACACACACACACACACACACACACACACACACACACACACACACACACTTGGCAAGTCTGGGATTAGAACACCAACCTAACTACCTTATTACACTACAGCATTATGCAGTTACAAAACGTGCTACCGAGATTACTGGGACACAGAACTCCCAGAGGTGTATTTGTAGGTGGGTGACATCATCAGCCCTGCCAAAGGTGTGTATAAGAATTGTATGGAATGTGAGTAGTCTAAAAGCATCATTCAGTCCTCAGGCAGACGGGGACAAACACACACACCCACAAACACACTTGGCAAGTTTGGGATTAGAACAACGATCTAACTACTTTATTACACTACACCATTACGCAGTTACAGAACGTGCTACCAAGATTACTGAGACACAGCACTCCCAGAAGTTTATTTGTAGATGAGTGACATCATCAGCCTTGACAAAGGTGGGTATAAGAATTGTATGGAGTGTGAGCAGTCTAAAAGCATTTGTCAGTCCTCAGGTAAATGGGGACAAACAAACACACACACACACACACACACACACACACACACACACACACACACACACACACACACACACACACACACACATCAGTGGTGGGAACAGAACACCTGCCTATCTACAGATCACTATTACAATACTACATAGTTACGAGTCGCGCAACACAGACTACACATTTCAGGGTTGTCATTATGACCTTCTAGGAATGCGGACATCAACAGGGATGCTGCCAGTTAAGATGTGCATACATGTGAACCTGTGTGTTTAAAGTAGGAATCCATCCTGACCTGGAGTATGCCCATCTGTGGAATGGATGACTACTATCACTATATAGGTTTACAATGGCCATACCCATACACAGAGGCACATAACCGACACAAGCTGTCACTGGGCATGCTCACACACTTAGTAACATAGGGCTATTCGGAATGCACTATATGTCCATCTGCACAAGTTTATACTGGGCATGCTGATACACTTAGTAGCACAGGGCTGTCTGGGATGCACTCTGATTCTAAACACAGAAGGCCACAGTGTCCATGTTATTACAGGTAGACATAAAGAACACATTGTAATAGGCTCTGGTGTTAGTAGTTATCATTGTTAGCAGGATCGCTGCTCTACATATATCTGACACCGGTCTTTTACACAACGTCTGCTGCTGTCTATCACCTTAGATGTACCATTCTATACCAAGCACAATATCACCACTCACAGTGATGTCTTTCTAGAAGTGGAAACTGCTTGACCAACACAATGAGCCTTGCTAGAAGTGGCAACTGCTTGACCAACACAATGAGCCAATGTCCTGCTGTAAGCATGAGGTCGTCCAGTGTTTTTCATTCTGGGATGACATGACTGACAGTGAGACAGGCCTTTGATACATATCACATGCATCCATGATTCAAGGGAGTGGGGATAATGCCCAAGTCACATCCGCCCATATAGTGCCATTCCAAGGCAAATGTCCTAAAGACAGGATAACACCCTGACACCTACAGGACAACTGCATTGTATGCTTATGCTAACCAGTGCTAGATGTGTAGCATCCATAATCACTGCTGCTCACTGTAGATCTAACAATGGGGAGTACTGACATCTGTGCAGTGAGGAACACCTGGCTGATGGCTCTGTAGTGAATAATAGCACTACCACCATATACCTCAGAACTATACATGTGGGCCATAACACAGGTATGGACCACTCCAGGTGGTGGTGTCCCCACATACATAGAGGCCAATCACATGTACTGACCAGTACCCCCACAAAAAGCATCACAGATGAGTCATGTGCAAGACACAGTGTCACATGCTGCATTCTAGGATGTAAACCTTAGACACCACCATGCCCTCAGACCATCAGCACACATCCATACATGTTGTAGGACATATAAGAGTACACCACCATGTGATTTTTGACCAATGGAGTGTACCAAGCTCTACATCAACTGTAGAGAGTACCCATGTACTGACACAGTTGCATCATGTGTTATGCAATGCAGTGATAACACTGTCTGTAACCAGGTCAGCTGTACACATATGAGGGGCCCCTCAGTTGTTTGCAGTATTAGCAAATGACTGTTGCTGTACACCAGTACACACCCTCATGTTTGGATATGACATACATGTACCTGCCCTGGGTATGTACATGCCTCACACACACAACATACATGTAAATAGCATAGCTGTTGTTGTCTTTTGTGCAAACAGGTGGCTACAGCCGCTACACACATGCACAAGGAATGTAGGTCCATGGCTGCTGAATGCTAACAGTACATAAGGTGTGATATCAATGTTGACAGAGGTAACATTCCCTCTGCACCGGTCACCCATTACACCTATCATATCATACAACAGTCCATGTGTCATGTATGTCATTACACATGTCCACCAATTGCAATGCCTACAAACATGCCCAAATGACAGGATTGTAGGACCTTACACACATGTACATGTAGTGGTGTGCATTCAGATACCATGCGTGTGCAGTTGCTGATGTATGCAGGTGACATGTATCTTAATATATCATGCAGTTGCAATGCAACTTCAACATTGCCAACTGTATATGGTGATATGCTGAATGTACAGAAAGATGTACCTCAGGTATGGACAGATGTGTGGAAATAACTAAGTGGAGGGGCATCTTTGCAGATGGATGTTTGCGAGGACAGCTTACAGGTGTGTCACAAGTGGTCCTACAATAACCTGTGTAACGGGTAAGCAATGGTTTTATTAAATGAAGGACATACACAACTTATACAGTGGTCAGGGTGACACCGAAGGTAAATCACTTGACACCTGTTAACAGTTAAGACGTCCCGTGTGCATATATCAGCACTGTTGCCAAAGGAAGCGTCAGTACACTTTGTAAGGTGTGCAATACTGCTATAAGTCTGTCATACATATCATGAGCTAGGCAGGTCTTTGATTCATAGTACTGGCATGTGTGGTTGCGTGTGTGTCCATATATGTCACGTATGGTGGGGAATACATCTCAGTTGTTACTCACTCTCCTGTACACTACTGTACACATCTGTACAGACTGCAATGTAGAAAGCAGGACATAGGCAGGGGTGGGTATCTCACACATGTGAGGTATCTGCATGTGCGTGACATAGGTGTATTCAATAGTGAGTGCCACAGTGTGTGTGTGTGTGTGTGTGTGTGTGTGTGTGTGTGTGTGTGTGTGTGTGTGTGTGTGTGTATGGCTGTCTGGTCCCTGGAGTGAGGATGTATGTTACCATACTGAACTGATAAGACCCTTCCTCCCATCCAGGCGATGAAATCTACTATCCGTGTTGATGTCCCCGATCTTAGGCCATACTGACAACCTGTGCATGTGTATTCTCTGTGGCGCTTCATGTAGGTGCACAGTACTGTAATGATGATTTGCACATAGGCAGGGATCCTCACCTCAACAGTAGCAACCGTGTGTAAGTGTGTGTTACTGTGTCAGTGAATCTGTGAGTGTGTGGGTGTGTTACTGTGTCACTGAATACATGTGTCAATACCTGAGTATGTGGGTGCAGTTGTGTGTTGGCATCCTGTCATGGGAACAAGTATTACTGCTTCCCAATGAGGCATCACACTTCCCACTGGCCTCTACCCTAGTAATCAGCTAGACCTCTCTCTTACCTCACCACTCCACGTAACTGTACCTTTGATGTCACCCAGTATGGATGTCACGTCTGTAGCCACAGTAGCTTAATACACAGCTATCACGCTCTTGGATCAGTAGACATGTTTGGAACGTGGGACTTTCTCACTGTTATGTGGCAGCTACACGGTGCATGCTGGTATATTCATACATACCTGTGAGTAGTCCACATTGACATATGGGACACTAACTGCAAACACTGACATCCACTGGCACGTGCAATTAAACCTGAAGGAGGAAAGCAGAACATCATGACCTACATGCAGTTACTGTTGTTACACAAGACACATATTGTTAACAGTACGAAATGCATTGTACACCTGTAGTACATGGTATGTCTGCTGCCTGTCAACAGTACTCAACAATTGTAAACTATACTTATCTACCTAGTCTGTTCACCCTGTGCATCAAACCATATGAGCATGTCCCTGCACCAATGGTGTGGATGTCAGAGATGTGGCACAGGCATCATCATATGCACCACTGGATGACATCATGTGTGTGGATTAGGGCCTTTGATCTAATTGGGCATTTGTGGATGTTATGCATGTGTGTGTTGTGGTGCCCTACATATGTTTCCAGTGTGTGCGTGTATGCATGCACACAGTTCTGGCAAGTGTCTGGCCTACACAAGGGTATTATTGACAGCTGCAGACGGTACAGGCCAGGTTTTACAGTTCATGGTGACTGGCAGTGGACATGTGATCTGTGCCTGCCAGGGGTTGCATGGGCACTACCAGGCAGAGGTGCAGACTGGGTACTTCTGATGACACTAGTTCACTGGAATAGTGTCCCTGTTGGGACCGTCCAGGGCCATGTGCACATTGCCTGCTGTGTTGTGGTGTGGACAGCACAGCACCAGCTGCACTGTTGCTGCTACCACCACTATGAGAGCGGACTTGTGAGGTAGCTTGTACACGTAGACCTGAAAGAGGTGATGTAGCAGGCCTACATCTACGTGCCTGACACCTCACTCCTACCAGATATTCCAACACAGACAGCTCACGCTTATGGATTGTCATGCCATGGTCATGGACTCCAACCATGTCACCCAACCATCTATCCAAAGCTTCAGCAATCTGCTGTTGAGCATTTACCATTACCTGGATGTTGTTGTTTAAAGAACAGACATCAGCCCTCTGAAGCCTCTGATCTCTATTGTGCCATTCAGCACATGTCTGTGCCTCCATTACAGCCTGAGATATGTGTCTGGTGACACCAGCTGCTGAGCTCTGTCTTGCAGGACATGTTGGCCAGAGGTCCTCCTACGAGCAGCACTAGCCATATGCCTGTGTGGGGCACCACCAGTCAGTTGGCTGACACCATGATGTGCAGGCACATCTTCCATAGCCCCCACACTTTCCTGTTCCAAGCTACCAAATGCCAACTGTCCTTCCTCTATGGCCACTGCTGATGGGGTATGTGCAGGCATGAGATCTCTGTACAGGGATGAGGGGGATATAGGAGGAATGGCACCCAATGGCACAGATTCAGCCCTTGACAACCCTGCCTGTGCCTCAATCATATGTTCATCATCACTGCTAGAGTCTGTGGGGACACTAACATCAGATGGACTGCAGGAGGGCAATGCATCTACATCACCTGTGAGTGCAGACAAGAACTGTACATTACAACATTTACAACAGACACACACACACACAGACACACGCGCATGTGCTATGACAGAAGGCATGCAACATGGATGTGATACGGCAGACGGCATGCAGTGCAGACAATAATAGTGATAGTTATCATACATCCCTGGGTTGCACACAACAGCATGCATCTGTCATAGCAGACACCATGCAAATTACACAATCATAGTAGTAGTTAGCATACATCCCTGTGTTACACCATGTAGACCAGCACAGGTTAACAGTGCACCTGCCTGATGTGTGGCATATGACCTTGACAATCACATATAGTATGACGTGATCTGCTGATGTATGCAATGACTTGCACACATGTTTAACACAATGGTGTCCTGTCAAATATACAGTGGGGTAATGTTGTCCCAATGCAGTGTTGTCTGTGTGCCCTACAGATATACCTCACATTTAGCTGATGTGCATGGTCATTGCAGGTAATCATGAGGCTTTTCTATTGTTATACAGTGTGAGTTACAGACACAGTTCATAGCCATGACTGTGTTCAGATACAATACATATATACTGTCGAATGTGACTCACGTCACTGAGGTGTATACACACTAAACCACGATGTTGAATGTGTGACACAGGTCACTGAAGGGTATACAGAGGACAACACTGCACATCTGCAACCATACTGCTGCTGCCTGGCAACTATGGCCAGACATGGTGAACACGTCGGTACACCACTTCCCACATGACATCTGTGTACCACACACACAAACACACACACACACACACACACACACACACACACACACACACACACACACACACACACACACACACACACACACACACACACACACACACAAGGAGCAAGTATGACATTGATGTCTGACACTGGCAAGGGGAATGTACTGTATCTGTGGGCTGATCTGGATACTATACAGGTGACTGCTGTCACGTCATGATACTCTCAAGATGTTCAACACATCTTATGTGGTGGATTGATGTCACGCCTACACAAGATGTGCACAGGCCTGTAGGATGTCTAGTGTTCCACATCTGCAATATAACCATTACACAAAGGCCATAGTTGGACCATGTGTAGCCATTGTACGACAGGGTGTACACACAAGCACATCACATCTACTGTGTGTGTTGCTTCATGTCTCTGGCCATCCTCCATGGCCATGTGTGTACATTTGTTGGCCAAATTATTGTGACAGGCATCTATTTCACATGTCTGTGTTGTTCCATATGACATACGCCCATAGATGTCATATGTTCCACTGACAACAGGATTATGCAGACAAAGGGTGGTATGTTTGGTATGTGGGATATGTTTTTCAGGTTAGTTAGGCAGTGTTGCAGCCAGGCCACTAGATGCCATGTACATGTCAAGATAGCACATCACATTGTGAGACATTCATAGCAGGGCTATGATCCACACCAGTGAATCCTGTGGGCTGGCCATACTCCAGTCCACTGTGTAGTACTGTTTCTATTTCCCACATGTGTAGCTCTGATCTGTAGTAGATGTCCCTACAGTGAACAGCACCTCCACCATTCTATGCACAGCTGTCCACACATCTGGCAATGACAGTTTGTAAGGATTCATGTCGGTGATTCACATAGTTTGCAAGTGTTGCACATGGGTAGGTATTGTGATGCATTGCAGGTCCGACCTGTATATTGTGACAGGACCATACATTATGTGTACATGTGGTAAATGGCCACATGGCAGATAGATCTGTGCATTACGATGCCTGATAAATAATAACAGTCTCACCTACAATGGGCTGCTGTCACAGCGGAATGCCAGAGGTACATAAATAGGAGTAACACAGCAGTATGAGCATTATCCACACCTGTATGATAGCTACAGGGTGCAATGTGCATGTTAACACATACAGCAGTACATTAGATTATACTGTGGTGTATGCACATGCAGAATAGCATACTATAGTATGCGGCATGTGTCTATACATGCCTTGCATATGATGTTACATTACATATTGTACAGTGACCCATGCAACTATATGGACTATAGTTGTTAAAGGTGCAGTAGTGACTTACCAGGCAACTCCAGGCTCGGTGGTTGAGAGACACCCACCTCCAGTATATCGGCTAAGGCTTGTAGATGTTGTTCTGCAGGTGTCCCCAAGTTGGCCAGTAGCTCCTCGGTATGTGTGAGTGGGGGCTGGGTTGTTGGTTGACCACCTGTTGCACCTTGTTCCCTGGCAATTGCATTTGCACACTGTCTTGCCCATCTAATGAGGTCTGTACAGTGTCTGCGCACCTGCTGGTATGTGCAGTTGTGGCCACCCACATCATTAACCCTCCTGCGAACGTCCATCCACTGGGCATCCCACTGCTGTGCATCCTGTGTCACATGGCTGAACAGGATATCATGATTGTCATGTAGGTATGGGATGAAGGCCTCATCCTCCAAGTGGATATAAGGGGGTAGCCTTGCACGTGGCATACTTGGAAGACATAATGATGGAAACAGGTCACAGTAACTCACAGAGACGTACAGAGCTACAGCTGAACATACATGTGTATCACATTTATTACGATTAAATAGTTGTATTTGCAAATCTACATGACACTGACACCACTGCCATGTTTGTGTCACACACATGTGGCACTCAATGGTGAGAGGATTTTATCACCATATATGTGTGTGTGTGTGTGTGTCACCTATTTACATTGCTCATACTCCATGTGGATGCTGTCTTGATGTGGGCATGTCTGCTTGCCTGTACTGATGTTCCTACCTATCAGCACATGGCTGGATGTGTCCACATTAATGCAGTCGACCTTGATGCTGTGTATATGTAACATATAAAGACTTACACTGCCTTAACGGACATGACCTGTGACCCTGCAGATTTGCTCACATAAGGTTTTACATATATCTGTTCTGCCATATACATCTACACGGCACTGTGCAGCAATTCAACATCCTGCCATGTATTACCTGTGTTGCACATGTGATACACATGTGACACTGGCTAGCCAGATGGTATTTGCAGGGATGGATGTCAACTATAGCATGTACAGTCAAAGTCAACTAGTAGGCTATATGCCCTGGGCCATGTATGAATCTATGATGAAAGGTTACCTGGCTGTAACCAACAGGAGGGTCTCTGGGGCCAAGTGGAGCAGTGCCACATAACTGATCCACAGGGTTAATGATACATTTACCATGAGGTCATAACACCATGTCTGAGAGGGGAACGATGTGCAGCTTTGTTGGACAGGAATGCATAGTATGGCAGGACTATGTAAAGTATATGGGACAAGGGATCTGCCCAGCATGTGGTGATCCTAGTAATAGGAAGGTGGATGTCCATCAAGTATGTGTTTGAGATCAGGATGTGTAAGTGTAGCATGTCCAACATCACTGGGTTGGACATGGATTTATTCAGGGTATGCATCATGCAACATAGTGGAGATGGGGAATGGGAAGGCTGGTGTAGGCCATCTGAACATGGCCAATACCCCTTAAAGGAAATATGTGATCTGATATGGGTCACATGAGTGTTGTGTATGGCTGGACAATGATCTCTATATTCATGGATGGTGCCCTGTCATGATTAGGGTTGCCACATATGACTACCTGACAGGTGTGGTGACATAGCTATCACAGGAAAGACAACTGCCCAGCTGCATCCCTTACACACAGTGTCCATTATGTTGACCGCTGCCTTGGTGGTAGTTCATGGGTGCAGGGTTATTAACATAGGGGTGACAATGCAATATGTAGCTGCCAGATTGTGGCCAAATGTCACACACACCTCACCCACAAAGCCCCTTCTGTATGTTGTCCACAACACTCTGAGTCGGCTATTGCTCCTATGTCATAGTCATTTGCATACTTCAATAGGCAGACACCTTCTGTTTGTCTGTGTGGTATGGACTACAATGAGGGGGAATACAATTCATTAACCCTGCTTACTGTAGCTGGCACTGGTGTGATGTGCATGTATTATTCAGACACCTTCTGTAGTGCTGGTTCTGCCAGCAATCCCGTTGCAAAACCCTCATGTGACATAGGAATGTATATCTAGTATACCAAGTGTAGGTGGAACTGTCCTATGACCTGGCAAGGTTATGATATGCAGTGTGAAATAAACCTTACTGTCATCTACATCTGTACTGCTGACATCAAATAATTTGATCAAGGTTCATGTCCTTTCAGACCAGACTCATCAGGGTAGTAGTGCAGTACTTCCCATTATCAGTGGTGTCTCCCCATTTGTGGATTGTGATACCTGTTGGTGTGCACCATTCAGTGTTTACACAGCCTGACATGAAGCTATGTTTTACATGATGTGTACGTGGAGAGCAACTTGTTTTGCCATATGTGTATGATACAACCTGTGAAGTGGAGAGGTCCCATGCAGCTTGAGTGCAGCTTGTATCTGCATAGTTGTGGGTACAGGGTCTCTGTGGTGTACATGGATATATGATTGTGTACCTGTTGGGGGGAACAGTGTGTTTATGTTATCCAAGACCCTATCTGGATTGCTTATTCATGCTCAGCACTTGTTCAGAACTTGTAAGCACTACGTAAGCTACTAATTACTACAGCACTCAATCTTCCTCATTACCTAGAGGTAAACAGGTTTTGTACATACTTTTCTCACTTGCTTAGAGTAAAATAGCTCTTGTACTCACTTTCTTAACTTATCTAGGGGAAATTAGCTTTATATTCAGGCATGTCCAAGGGTCAGCTGCCAGTGTTCTCCCCTGTCTATCTGATGAATCTGGACATCTTGAAGTAATGTAGACATTGCCTCATGTACACAGACAGCCTTCTCCACCTACCACCCAACACTACAACCTGTGAGAGATGCACTTATCTAGCCAAACTAGAGGTAAAGCTCTCTCCAACCAAGCCTGGCCCTGACAGTCATGTGGAGAAGGTAAACATTTGCACCACACCACACTCATCACATAGTCTCACTGAATCTACCCTCACCATTAACTAAGAAAACTACTCGTGTACCAACTCATTAGCTCAACGCTTTCTGGAATTCATAAACATCAATGCCCTGGATCAACATATCCACACACCCACCAGGGGGAACAATATCCTAGACCTAGGCATTACCAACATGAGTGACTGGTGTACCACACCTGGTCAACTCCTCGTTGGTCTGATCAGACCATAAGCTGAACACCATTGATATCCACATCCCACCCCCACCCCCCATTAAGGGAACCACAGTATAATATGTCTACAATGCCAATTTCATGCTTCTTAAGACAGACGTGGTGAACGTCATGACACCCATGCAGATGGACAATACTGTTACAACTGCTGAATCCTACACAAATGCACTCTATAAGCACTTACACAAGTGCAGGGATCGTGCTATCCCAAACCGAACCAAGACACTATACTCCTAATTAAGGAAGCCAATTTGGTGGTCCCCTACCATATACAAGCTGTACAACAGGAAGAAGACACTGTTGCAAAAGAGAGTACAATCCCATGCATGGAGGAGCTCCCTGGTCAGCCTCAGTAAGAAGGTGAGATCCCTTATAAGATCCTCCAAAGCTAGCAACGAAAACAAAACTGCCACTAATTCCAACAACAACCACAAAGCATTCTATAGCTATGTCAAATATCTCGATGTCAACACCCAGATCTGCTCTGAGTTACAGCACAAAGGCACGAACATTACAGAACCAACTGATATTGCCAACATCCTGGCAGATAGGTTCAGTGATACCTTTCCCCCCTCTCACCCCCTAAAAGGCCCATATCTATACAGGAAGAGTGCAGAGTCCCAGTACTCACAACTACGCAGGTAAAAGCTGCACACACTAAAGCCAATATCACAGCATCCATGGGACCGGACAACATCCCAGGCTGCATTTTACATGAACTTCAGAATGTACTGGTTCCCCATCTACGCACCATGTTCAATAATAGCCTAGCATTGGGCTTTATGCCCCCTGAATGGCACACAGCAACAGTTATCCCACTCCACAAAGGTGGCGCCACAACGGACCATGGGACCTATTGCCCTATAAGCCTGGCTAGGCTGGTCTGCAAAGCTATGGAGCACATCATCATGGATCTCAGTCACAGAGACATTGGGTACCTCCAAACCATTGACCCTCCCAGTTTGGCTTTGTTAAGGGCAGACCATGCCTCCTAAACCTGGTGGATTTCTGAGACAATTACCAAGGCATTAGATGAGGGTAAGGAGGTCCACACAGCCTACCTAGATCTCTCAAAGGCTTTCAGCACCATTCCTCATTCTGGTATTATTGGCATACCCATCCGCCTGAAAATTAACCCCTACGTCATGTGATGGTTTGCAAAGTGGCTCACAGACAGAACCCACACAGTGGGAGTTGCATACCTTATGTCCGACTGTATACCAGTTACAAGTGTCTTCCCTCAGGGCTCAGTCCTAGGACCCTTCATGTTCATAGGTTCATAGGTTCATAGGTTTATACTAGGCTATCTGCCCTAAGGCATTTATAAGCCTAGCCCAAAGTTTTGTGGCTTACGCCACCCCTTATATGAAAAAATACTGTGCCCATTAGTTTGTTGTGCCTCTGTCCAGCAGTGACACAGAGATGATTCCTGGGGTAAACCTACGATCTCCCATCCACAGGTCAAGATTTCTCTTGAACAGAGCCAGTGAGGTGCTCTGCCTCACATGGACCGGGATTTTATTCCACAGCATAGGGAGTCTCTGAATGATAAATCTATCCCTCCAGCATGTCCTATTTATATCCGTGCTAAGGTTTAAGTCACTTGCTCCAGTGGTTTTGGTGGATTTGGATTTTTTGAGGTGGAGCATGTCCATTAATTCCAGGTTGGACATGGCCTTGTATGTCAGGCACATGTCACCTCTGAGCAGACGGTATGCGACTGAATAGAGCTGGAGTTTCTTCAATCTGGCAGCATATGACAGATTTTGGAGTCCCTTTATCCTTCTGGTGAGGAACTTTTGGGGTCTCTCCAATTGCTGCAGATGTCGGGTGAGATACATCCCGAATGGGGCATTGTACTCGATCATTGGTCTGATAAGTGAAGAGTACAGGGGAACAATGACCTCACTAGATCTGGATGTGAATCCCTTCATGATCAGGTGGGCAATGTAGAAGGTCTTTCTAACCACTTTAGCAATGTGAGTGTCAAAGAAAGGCCACTGTCAACCTGGGTCCCCAGGTCCCTGATAACCTCTTCTGTGCTTAGTGGATTGCCACCTATATGGTAGCTTGGGGTTACCTTGTTTTGCCCGAAGGGTATGACTATACATTTTTTGGCATTTAACTTCAGGCCATGGCTCTGGCACCAGCTATCTGTTTCCGTGAGTCCCTTCTGAAGGATATCCGTGTCCGATGCACTTTCCACTATGGCGCCCAGTTTGCAGTCGTCTGCAAACTTTGTCAGCCAAAGTCCTCCCATGTTGGCCTGTACTTCTGAGAAGTAGATGCCGAACAATAGGGGGCCAAGGACCGAGCCCTGTGGGACACCACTTGTGACTGGCTTGGAGTCTGACATAGCGCCAGCAACTCTAACCCTGTGGGTTCTGTCCTTAAGCCAGTTTGCAACCCATCTTGTGACATATGGGTTTACGTTTAAGCTGGTAAGTGGGGTATTGTGTCGAAAGCCTTTGCAAGGTCAAGGTAGACTGTATGGACTGCCTTTCCCTCATCAATGGCCTTGGTGACTGTTTCGAAGAAGTCGACCAAGTTCAAAAGGCATGATCTGCCCTTGACGAAGCCAAACTGGGTCGGGTCCAATGTCTGCAAGTCCCCTATATCTTTGTTTATGAGCTCCATTATGATCCTCTCCATAGCTTTGCAGACTAGACTTGTTAAGCTTATGGGGCGGTAATTACCAGGGTCCGTAGAGGCACCGCCTTTGTGGAGTGGGACCACAGTTGCCGTACGCCACTCCTTGGGCACGTATCCTGTGGTAAGGCTGAGATTAAACAGCTGCCTTATGTGGGTTTAATTCCTCATTTAGCTCGTGTAGCACACAGCCGGGACACCATCCGGTCCCATTGATGCTGTGTTTTTAGCTTTAGAGAGCAGCTTTCACCTGCGCATTTGAGATGTCTGGGAGGCTACACTCTGCTGGGATAGTTATCTCTCCTTTAGGGGAGGGAGAGGGGGGTGAAGTTTGCACTGAACCTGTCTGCCAGTATGTTGGCAATGTCTGTGGGTTCAGTGATTTTTGTATCATTTTGGACTAATTCTGAGCATATCTGGGAGTTTCCACCCAGGTTCCTAACATACCTGAAAAAGGCCTTATGATTGTCCTTTGAATCCATGGCAATTTTTCTCTCAAAATTGGCCTTAGTTGATTTTATGAGTGCTCGTATTTTTTTACTAATAATGATTAGGGGTGACTTCCCTTTTATAGATTTTGTTCGATCATGTAATAGCTTTCTCCTCTTATTGTAAAGTTTGTTAATGGCTAGGGTCCACCAGACTGGATGTTTGCCCTTTGTGGAAAGAGTCTTGGTTTTATTTGGGATTGCCTGATCCATGCAGTCCTGGAGGTGTTCATAGAAGGCATTTGTAAGGGCTTCCGCAGCTTGGGTTGTGGTTTCCACTGGCTCAGGGGCCTTGAAGGATACCACACCAGTCTTGAGTAGTGTGAAGTTTGCTTTAGAGAAGTTCTTCACTGTGGTCTTTTTTGTTTGGGGTGGGGGCGGGATGTGGATTTCCAGTGAGATTAGTTTATGATCAGATCTCACCAATGAGGGATATACTTCCGGTGTGGAGCATTTTGTCCCCATGTTTGTGATAATGAGATCTAGTATATTTTCTCCTCTCGTGGGAACAGTGACTAGCTGTT
Source organism: Protopterus annectens (assembly GCF_019279795.1). Classification (NCBI taxonomy): domain Eukaryota; kingdom Metazoa; phylum Chordata; order Ceratodontiformes; family Protopteridae; genus Protopterus; species Protopterus annectens. The sequence goes on from NC_056727.1 coordinate 1,014,747,770, forward strand.
CCATGGCATTTGAATTTATGAACTCCAGAAACCGTTGGGCTAGAAAGTTAGGGCTTGAGTAATGTTCCCAGTCTATATTCGGGTAGTTGAAGTCACCCAATATGATGGTGTTTGGAGATACATTTATACCCTCCAGTGTCTTCAGGATGGCTGTGTGGGGTTCCTGAGTTTGGGAGGGTGGCCTGTAGCATGTTACAATTTGTAGAGCAGTTTTGCCTATGGTTAGCTGCACCTGGATGGTTTCCGAAGCTTCGTGCGTTGCCACCAACCTGGAGGTGTGGGTATCCTTTATGAATATGGATACACCCCCTCCTTTTGTGGTGTGGTCCGGGTTTTGGGGCCGGAACGCATGATATGAGGTAAAACCTAATAGTGCCGGGGTGCTCTCAGGAGCCTTGAACCAGGTTTCAGTTACAGCACAGACATCGATGTTCTCCATACTGAGAAGGGCCTCAGTGTGCATTTTGAGATTTAGACTTCTGGCATTGAGCAGCATTACCCTCAGTTTCTTCACATTTTTGTTTTCTAGGGTGGTAGGTTTAGAATTTGAGCCTTGCCTAAAAAGGCACTATGGGGTGGCAAGAGCCTTAGCCAATATCAGGAATCCCAGGGTGACAGGTGCAAGCCGTCCCTTGAAGCAGCATGGCTTGTCAAGCATGTCATCCCAGGCAGACAGACACTGGATCCCCTTTGAATGACACCAGACATTAAGCCAATTGTTAAAGCTGATCATCTTGTCTCTATATTGTGGCATCATTCTTGGTGAAGGAAGGATACTGCTCAGGGTCAGGGTCATACCTGCCTGGGCTACATAATCAGAGAGCTCCTCTATGTCTCTTTTCATGTAGTCCAGGGAGGTGCGTCTCAGGTCGTTCACACCAGCATGGACAATGACTGTGTCATATTTGTACTTGCCATGGAGTGACCCGAGTGCTTGTGTTATGTGACGGATTCTAGTGCCTGATAGGCAACTTACTGTGACCCTCTCCTTGTTCAGCCTGGTGAGTGGGACGTCAGTGTGTCTGACTATGGAGACACTTATGACAAGTATGTATGGTGTTGTATTTGGCCTTAAGGGCTGTGACTGCTTTGCACACTGATTTTGTGGTTTATGTGTTGCTTGCGGGGTGTTTTGAGGTAGCAGTTGTTTGGGTGTCTGCTTTGGAGGCCTCTGCTGTTTAGGTAAATTTTTACTCAGAGCCTCCGAGTATGTCTTTGTGTGTTTATGTGTTTGATTCAGTGGTGTGGTAGCATTATGTGAGGCTGGTTTTGTGGTGTGTGTAGTTGCCTTCTCCTCCTGTCTGGTCTTGCCAGTCCTGATTTGAGAGAGCTCAGCCTCCAGTTTGGCTAAATAGCTGCATCTCTCACAAGTATTTGTGTTATGTGGGAGGAGGAGAGGGTTGTCTGTGTACATGAGGCAGTTATAACATTGCCTCAAGATTCCCAGATTCACCAGCTGGACCGAGAGGAGACTGACAACTGACCTTTGGACATGCTAGAATAATATTGGGAATTCCTTAATAATTGAAAACAAGGGCCAGTGGGGAGTGAGGGTGTAGTGCTTTTAATTTTTAGTGCTGACTTATATAATTGCTTTAGTGAGCAAGTGCCAGGTAACTTGAGTGCAATGTGTTACAAGTAACTAAATGCAAAAACGACAAACAGTAACTTTCTTTCAAGTGAAACAAGGAAATAAGTACAGAAAGCAATGCAGATATCACTAGTAATCCACAGAAGCGCTGAGAAGCCGCGTATTAGGTGGAATTAGCGTTCCAGGGAAATAACAAGCAAACAAACAACAAGCATATAAACAAAGCTAGATTCAGCAGGCCTGGATCTAGTCTATGCTAAAGCAAACAAGGTGTACCAATTTCAGTACGATACAGTTCAAATATTCAGGCACTATAAACCTTTAACCAAAAATTCCCAGCTCAGAAGTGCAGAGTCCAGCCTCTTCTCCCACAAGAGTGCAGACCACGAACCTTCTTAATGTAAAATAACTGGCCTGAAGCCCAAGTGCTTAAACCAGAACTAATACACTTGGACACTGGGCTCTCAGTCAGCAGTTCCCAACTTAGAAGGATGAAAGCTACCTGTCCTGCCACCACAGTGCTTGCCACAAACCTTCCTAATGTAAAACAACTGGTCTGAAGCCCAAGTGCTTAATCCAAAAGACTTAGAATGATAGCTACACTTTAATCAAGTTACAACCAAGCAGTAATAAATACAATTGAATACTTTAGAGAATGTCTGGATTAGTGCTCAAGTTACACAAACAAAGCTAGATCCAGCAGGCCCGAATCCAGTCTATGCCACAGCAAACAAGGCACCAACTTCAGTAAGAAGCAGTTCAGATATGCATGCACTATAAGCCTTTAACCAGAAATTCCCAGCTCAGAAGGGCAGAGTCCAGCCTCTCCTCCCACAAGAGTGCAGACCACGAACCTTCTTAATGTAAAATAACTGGCCTGAAAGCCCAAGTGCTTAAACCAGAATTAGTACACTTTTAGAATAACAGACACTGAGCCCTCAATCAGCAGTTCCCAACTTAGAAGGATGTAAGCTACCTGTTCTGCCACTACAGAGCAGACCACAAACCCTCTCAGTGCAAAACAACTGGTCCGAAGCCCAAGTGTTTAAACCAAAAGGCTTAGAATGAGTTACACCAAGCAGTAATGAATACAATTGAGTATTTTTAAGATGATGCAAAAGTAAAATGAAGTAGGTAGAACACAAGTACAGTAAAAGCAGATGAAAATTTTTTTTTTTTTTTTTTTTTAATCTGAACAAGTGCTGAGATCAAAGAAACAGATTTGAGTGCTGAAACTAGAAAACTGGCTAGTTATAAGAAAAAAACAAGCTAGAAGGCTTCCCTCAAACACAGAAGGGCTTGGGGGCTCAGAAGCCTACAAATAGTCTATACCACTTAACAGGAAAGGCAGGAAATAAGCTTAATTTTTTTTGTCTGTTTCCCAGATGCTCTCTTTGTATATAATTCTCTGATGTACAGGCAAGCACAGGAGGGCTTTGTCTGAAAAGGTTTGCAGATGACTGCAAACTAGGGGACATAATTGTTTCCCCAGCTGTTACAGACACTCTCTGGAAGGGTCGCACTGAGATGGATACCTGGTGTCAATATCATGGCCTTAAGTTGAATGCCAAAAAGTGCATAGTCATCCCCTTTGGATATAACTAATTACCCATGGACTTCTACATAGATGCTAGTCCCTTACATACAGAAAAAAATAATAAGGTATCTGGGAACCCCAGTAGATAGCAATCTCTCCTTCAATAGCCATAATGACAAGGTGGTTAGAACATCCTTCTAAGTGACCCCCCTAATCTCTAATGGAATTGCATCCAGAACAAAGGAGGCCATTGTGCCTCTCTACTCATGACTTATTAGACCCATTAAAGGATACAACACCCCATTTGGGATGTACCTTACAAGACAACTGCAACAGTTTGGAAGACCACAACAGTACCACATCAAGGGGATTACTGAACTCAAACAGATGAACTATGCAGCCCAACCTAAGAAACTCCAGCTGTACTCGGTTGCATACCGCATACTCACAGCTGATCTCTGCCTGACATACAAGGCCCATGTCCAACCCAGTATTGCTGGATATGCTCCACCTAAACAGAGGCCCCTGAGAGCCACATGCTCTAGGGATATACACCTAACCACAACGATGACTAGGACGTGCTGGACGGATAGATTCCTGACCCGGAGACTCTCCATGCTTTGGAACATGATTGCAATGTACATCAGGCAGGGAACCTCACTAGCACTCTTCAAGGGAAACCTTTACAGGTGTATGGCAGACAGACATGTACCCCGTGGATCAATGCAGTGGCTCTGCTGGACAGAGCCACAGGGAACTAATGGCTCTGCCGTTCAGAGGCACAGGGAACTAACCTTTGGGGGTGGTGAAAGCCAACACATTCTAGCTAGGCTTATAAATACCCTTGGTGAGACAGCCTAGTACCTATCTTTGCATTTCTTACATGTCTTATGTTCATGGATAGTCAACTAGCTCTTCCATTTTACTTTGCTATCATGCTGATAAACTGTCGGGTGACTACAAGTCATATGTATCCTGTTATTGTGTATTGTAATTGCCAATAGACATAACTAATGTTTGCCTAACATAACAGTACATAACAGTAATGCTATGTAACTTGTACTACATATCTGCCTACAATACTGTACATTACACAGTTATTAGCACAATATCCCACAATGCAAATCATAATTGCACAGTGGGCCAAACTTCGACATGTTATTCTCAGTAATACACCCATACATATGCCTACTGTTACAATATATCAACATATACTATCTCCTGTTATAGCACATACTTGTTGGACCAGCCCTGCCACTGACAGCGGCTGGTGAGGAATATTTGTGTTCAAAGCCCTTATATAGCATCCCTTGTGGTGTATGTGGTGTTTGCCTTGTTACCTACAGCAGTACACACATAAATACTACAAGTATTACTATGCTCAGCAATACATCACTGCAAGATAACTGTTTCCACTATATGGATTGCGTGCACTTTAAATATTACAGAACAGGTACTACATACACAGACATACTGAGTGTTCTACATACCTTATTAGTAACCTAAGGTGTTGTAGACAGTTAATTCAATCCTTTTCAGTTTGTGCTTCAATCTTCTTTGTAACGTTCTGCTGGTATATACAGATGGTTTGAATGTGTGATAAGCCATCTTTTCTAGTTAAATATCAGCAACATGTGCTATCCTGACCACCAATTGGAGTTCCAAAGTAGTTAATTAAATGCTCATCAGCTGTGCAGCTACTCCATTAGCCAATACCATGGCAACAGTGGTGTGTAACTGAGTACTCCACTTGGGCATTATCCGTTTGCCATACTTTCAAGGAAGACGGCCTGGATGTGTTGTTTGTGATGTATTTCAACAGCTATATGGAGACAGACAGAGATATATTAGCGTCATGATTCACGTGGATTGTGTGTAATGACTAGAAAATGTTGTTCTACATGTGACTACAGCTGTTATATTTCAGAACATTGCTACTTATGCAGGGTTTGTTTGTACCTGATACTTCTGCAGATGTTTCAGTCTGGCAAGGATGTTTGGGCAGCTCAAGGCTGTATGGCTATGCATGAACTATGTGGTTTACAGTGTGCTCACCAGACATCCTTGATTTGGTGTACATGTGTATCATACTGTGCTGTTAATCAGTAATTGGTAATGCTTCCCGGTGTACACACAACCCTCTGAAACGGGATTAGTGCAAACAAACCCTGTAACATCAGCAGCTGTTCCATTGTATAACAGAAACTATTTCACATAGGGTCATGTTAGTGTGTCTCTGACAAGGTATGTTAAGGCATCTGCAGATGTCGTACAGTGAGTGAATGATTTGTGATATTATTACAGTTTGTATTGTAATTTGTTTGAGTGTGGGGGTGATGTTGGTGGGTGTACATAGCAGATGCAGGTGTGTAGGAACTGCTTTTATACATAATCTATATGTGCATGAGGGTTCCTTCCCTATGTGAACACCTATCCTTTAGTGGATTAATACTATGGTAATTGCAGGCTTATTCATTAAGGCACTGTTAAGTGGTTCCTGTATAGCATGCAGGTGATGTTAGTCCCTGAATCCTTTCGGCAATACATCAGAATGTAATAAAGTGCTGCTGTCATAGGTATTTGCAGTCAATGGAGTTGTGTTGGTAACTGATCCTCTTTGGCTAGGGTTGCTACCTTTTCATATGGCCATAGTGGGACATTTTCGGGACACACATTAGATTTTACAAGCCGACACAAACCCACGGTCAGTACAAAGGATAGAACTTTCCTTTCTTGCCTAAATATAAGCTTATTCTTGTAGCAATTTAGTTGCTTATCCTGTTTCTTGTAACATGTAGGTATTTTAGCTACAGAAAGAACTATTGTATGCAACTATTACATTACATATGGGACATAAATATGTCCTACAATCTCAGGACATTTGCCACGTTTAATATATTTGGTCAGGACACAACCGCCCAAAGAGGGACTGTCCCTCGCAAAGTGGGACATGTGGTAACCCTATCATTGGCTCATGTCCATCGCACATATTTGTAATAGTGTATAGGCATATACTCTCCATATCCTTTGTTCATAAAGGTTGGTCGTGGCGGAATGTGTGATTGCTATGGTCCATGTTATACTCGTATATGAACACTTTAACCGCTGTATATGAGATACCTATGGAATCCCGAAACCACACAATTCTGACGCCCACAGTACCGTGTCCAGACTCCCATACCCCACATTACCAACAGCGACAGTAACTCACAAAAGTAACACAAATGTGGAACACACACATGCACACACAGACACACTGCTACCCACCACATCCAAACAAACCATTCTACACTACGTATGAGCAGGAGGGCAAGCCCCTCTACACCCCTCATGTGGGTGTCTGCGCCCCACACACCTCCCCACTTTAATATTCTACCCCCTAGATTGCACAAACAGACGCACAAAGCAAACTCACACCCACACATTACAGTCCCTCAGGAACACACACCACACTCAGAACACACACTTACACACACTATAGCCCTCAGAAACACATTTACACACAGTAACCTACCTGAACCGCAACACCAGAAGCACTGACTAACTGTCCCTTAACATCGTGATTTTAAACCTCCCACTTCTGGTGTTTTGGTACTGTTGTCTTTCGGACTTTAAGCCTCGTGATTATATGCATTGGTATGTCAAGCAGTCGGTATGTGGTAGGTATCACATTTATATGTACCTCCATGGTTATGTAGATGTTGTTAACCTATCTATATATCTACATATATATGTATATCCCCATATATCGACATATCTCTCTCTCTCTCTCTCTCTCTCTATATATATATATATATATATATATATCTTGATTTATATATATATATATATATATATATATATATATATATATATATATAAATATATATATATAGCATATACCTTTCATTGGGTACATGCCGGTTTGTCCTATTTCCACACATTCCTACCTTTTGTGTTTTATCCTGTCAGTATACACAACTGCCATTGGTACATCTCAGCTAACTTAGTGGTATGTTATTGTGAAGATTGTGTACATGGTTGCATGTTCTAATCCTGGCAGTGGTAATTTTACCTCTCAGAGCAGGCACTGGTAGTGCAAGGGTGATTAATGCACATTTCAGCAGTTGTGTGTTCCACATGTTTATTATTCTGTGGAATACTACCTATATAAGCAAGCTGCGGTTAAGGTATACTATGTAACATGTAAATCATCTGAGAAGATTCCTGTCATGGATACTCCCCATTATTTGAAACTACATCCCTGATTACATTATACAATACCCCTCACTAACACTCCAGGGAATCCTTGCAGAGTGGGTGGGGTACAGTGGATACACCCCAGGCATCCCGCAATTGGCTCTGCTCCACAGAAGGACAGTTAGTTAATCAATGGGGTGGCAACAGCAGACACTTTTTGGCTATGCTTTTGATCGGCCTCGGGCAGTTAATCCTGTACCTACCTATGTATCTATGAACCTATACATACCGTATGGACACATGCTGATAGCTTAATTTACTTTTCAGGTATTGACTTACCTTGTGCCAATGGCAGTTGTATGTACAATAGTTGAGGGTTACCTATGTAGAATGCACACAGTAGACCACCTATACATGACAATTTACAGGTAGTCGTGTGTGTGTGCCATCCATGTTTGCTGTGTGTGCAGGTGGAGAAGGTGTCAGTCCATAAGTGCCTACACTGTCAGTGTGTGTGTTATATGTTCCCTCTTTGCCAAGGCATGGGCATACTGGGCATGCCTCCGTCTGCCTATTGGGGATGGCACAGGGTGCTCGTGGTCTGAGTCCCTCTATGCCTGTGGGGCCCTGGGCAATTGTGGTGGGCTGTGAGGGCCTTCACCATTCTGTCCCTGCTTCAGCTGTTTCGACAGGATCATATTGTGCAGCATGGCACATACTATGAAGATGTGGGCACACGTGCCTGGAGAGAACTGCAAGGCTCCACCAGATATGTCCAAGCAATGGAACCATGATTTCAGCATCCCAAACATGCATTCTATGATGATTCTGGTTTCTGCATGTGCCTCATTATGGCGTTCTTGCGTGGCTGTGTGGGCATTTCTGATGGGAGTCATCATCCATGGTTCCAGTGCATAGCCAGCATGCCCCATCAGGTGGCCATATGGGATGTCCCCCCTGTCAAATACCTGATACAGCTGTGAGGCATGCCAGATGTGAGAGCTGTGATAGCTTCCAGGGCTGTCAGCACACACATCCATGATAATGCCCTGGGCATTGCACATGACCTGGGAGTTGATGGAGGGGTATCTCTTGTGGTTTATGTAGCACGTACCCTGCTCACCGGGTGGTGTCTTGATGTGTATGTGCATGCAGTCTATTGCACCCAGTACCTCCAGGTTGTCTGCCACACGGTGGAAGAGACGCATTTTGCTGACCAACTCCTCTTGCTTTCAGGGGAATTATATGTACTCATTGGCATGAGGTAACATGGCATCCAGGAACTGGTGGAGTACCCTGGATGCTGATGCCTGTGAGATCCCATGATATCCCCAGTTGGCCTTTGGAAGGTACCTTTGGCTAGTATTCTCAAGCTTACACATACCTTCATGTCCACTGGGATGGGTTCCCCTCTGTTACTTCTGGCTCTGAGGCGTGGCTGGCACAGCTCAACAAGTTGCTGTATTGTGTCCCTGTCCACCCTGTAATGCTGTACTATCTCCAGATCATGTAGCCCCTGGTAGGTTACCCTGTGTCTGAAAACTCTTCTCCTCCTCCAGTGCCTGAGATGGTTGTTAGCATCATCCTCCACACCACTGTCAGTCTCCAACACATGCTGGTGAATCAAAGCTATGGCAGCCCCTAACATGTACATATTAAAAGTTCCCCGTCTGTATACACCAGTGGTGCAGAGTGTCTGGGAATACACAAGTGTGTGTGTGGGGCTTTCACATCTTATACTATTGTGCAATGGATGATGCTGGTGTAATTGGGTGTGCATGTGCAATTCCAGCTGCGGGGTATCTTAATTATGGGTTTTACAGCAGGTACTGCTATTGTGGGGCCTTTGCTGTTGACTTACGCTTGGCTGCCATGATTCATCTATTGCCCTTTACTTCAAGTTTCAGCCCGATTCCCCTCCCATTGTCAAGCATGCATCCAGCTGCCTGCTTTCTTGTTTTTGTACTTTCACAACCCAGGATTGTGTTGCAAAATGTGTTATGTAGCTGATCTACTGCAAGATTGCTTTGTTCTGCTGTGACAGTTCTCTTTCCTTTGGAGTATGGCACCCCCCCTTTCCTGTTCTTCCGCTAGCTGCTAGCAACCTTGTAAGCTGTTGTCAATGTCCCACTGTGAGTTCCTAGGTGTTAATTACTCATTTGTACTCCAATTATCATGCTGCAGCATTTCCTTATTGTCTTCCTGTATCCTTCCTCTTTCAGCTGTGGTGTGTTCCATGCACAGCCGTTTACCGGGTTTCGAGTGCGTTTTCATCCATGTTGACATGCACTTTCAGTTACCTTGTGTGCTCTCAGCTAAGCAAAGCTATGGCTACTTCCACACCCCTATTCTGCAGCTTTGCTTAGCAACAGGCAAACCAGATTAGCAATGCTCCAATGTGCTTACAGCTACGGTAGCGCACCCCTCTCTTGATGTCATGTTTACCTCCAGGCTACACCTTGGTGTTGTACCGCTACACTGTGTGGTACATCCTTACGCTGGCGGGGAGTTTGCGATTCACTATTACTTGACTCATCTGCATGGCATTGACTACTAATTCCTAGTTACCGTGCAGAACACTGTCACAGACCCTTAGCAACCCTTGCACCATGGTTGTGGTGTAGCATGCATGCCATTGACTATTATGAGGAATTTCATGAATTGTGTTACATTGCAGTTTTATGACATCTAAATATATTTTCATTGTGATCCCATTTGCGCACCGATGCAATGCGGTTTTACTTTGCGTTAGTGTGGCCATGACATTAAATGTTATTTTTTATGTGTTTTGCATGTTTTTTATGCCATTGGCTATATATTTAGCCACTGGCATATATTAACATTATAATACGTAAGTTTGGTCCACTTTCATGACTCTGATTTTATGTCTGAAAAAATGTAAACCGTTTTTTTTGGTTTACATTTCTTCATGCTTACGCTACGCCTGCACCACTTCTTGAATCGCTATATACCTTCATTTGCATGCTACACTGCTATGCATGGGGTAATTAGCATACATGCTCTGGGAGCTGCGCAGCTCTGGCGTATGCTGGTAGTGCACGTGGAAACAGCTTGTACCGGAATCGCTCAGTGGCCATATTTGGTGCTAGATCGCCAACGCTATTCCAGCACCTGGCGCAAACTTCATGAATCCCGGGGACAGTGTTTCAGAAGTTCACTTTTTATGTTTTAAGTGTTGATGGATATATTAAAGCAAAATCACACTAGCTGTGGGCATGCACTGGCTTTATTATTTTGTTTTGGGATATCTGTTATGTGCAAATGTTTCACAAAATCAGGTTAAGCTACCTTTAATTTTAATATGTGATCTGGACCTCTTATACATATTAGTTTATTTTCTCATAACTTTTCTTATACCAGCGGATTCCATAAACATTGAGGAATTCAACGGACTGGGCCAAGTTCTGTGCAAGAATTATAACCAGCCAAGTTATATGCAAATGTACTGTGATCTATGGAGAATATCTCAGTTCAAAACTGACACAACAAATAACCTGCTAAGTTAGGGCAACCACAATCAGTCTTGGCAAAATTGTATTGGAAGGAAAACTTGTCCAAAAAGTGATATATGTAAGCATTACCAAGGTATGTCTCTGGTAGTTATATGAGCTCAATGAAATGGGGCAGTAATGTTTTGAAATGTCTGCATGAAGACAAATGTGCATCAGCTGTTGTCCCAAGAAATGATTAATATTTACAAGCGACTATGGATATCATTAGAAAACATAGATGGATGTATTTGAACTCACCCATCACCATCTGCAGAACCCGTCACAACCTGCAAAACTTCTAACAAGAAAAAAAGCAAGCAATATGAAGTGGAAATCACAGCTACATTGCCATGGCTAGCAATATACATGAGAAAACAGAGATACATAATTTATATACAAAACATAGATATTGATTACACTGTGCAAATATAGCCAAGATGAATTTCATTTTCATTGTGTCAATAAATAGCCCATGACCTCAAAATGTGCCATTAACATTGGAAGAACTTGGACACATGCAGTTTTGACAAAGAAAAATGCTTAGCAAAAGGTATAGACACTACATAAACACTTACAATATATACCTTGTGGATGCATGATGGGAATCTTGCTATCTAATTTTTATGCATAGACATCATCTGAATAACATTCACATCCAGGAAATGGATACATGCTAATGGTCCTACTGTGCAGAAATAAGGCTGAAGATAATAACACGTGCTTCTCTCCCTTAGCTGCTACTCCTACCTTTGCATTTGCTTAATGGCAAAGTTCTGTTTCCTGCAAATTCCTCCATGCCTGCAACAATGAAATGTAAAGAAATATTAAGTTCCAAAACTGATTGTGAATTAAGAGGTATAACAGCATTTAAAATTAAGGTGATTGAGTTCTAGATTTACTCTTAGTAAATTAACCACAATATCCAGCAGTGTTATATCATACTTGGTCACAATTAGCATGAAGAGATATTTATATTACAGTGCAACCATATCACACATACTATGAGAACTGACTAAAGGCAATTGGAAGCTGGATTCAGGCCTACAGCATATACCGATGTTTATATCCAAGTTTAGAACCCTACCTTCCTAGCCAGATGGCCTGTGCACTCTGCAAAGAACTTAATGGAACTCTAATAACAGTGATCTGTGTAAAACATGACACCTCATGTGTCCCTGTCTACATATTGATGAGGATACATGACATGACTTTGGGATAACTTGTAAGACAGTCCCAATGTATGATACAAAGAATTATGTGATGTGCATTGGGCACATAGTTCAATGTTATTGAACAAGTGTTATATGCAGATAGTAATACAAAAGGTAAATGGGCTTTACAGGCTTAGCAAATATCATCTAGTAATACATGCAATGTGTATATACTGTCATATAGCCTACAGCTTATAAAGGAAAATTGCTGCAAAAGTGGACAACAGTATGTACCCTCATAACAATAACAATGCAATTATATATATGTAGAATGTTTAACAATTATGATGTCGGGACTAATGTACAAAAGCAAATGGCATACATCAAAAAATAAGCATACGCATTAACATGCAAACTATGGACAAGGACAAAAACATGCACTTCAAAACAATAAGGGGATAATGTAAGCTAACAATGAAAATATAAACAACAAAGTAGAAAATGAAGAAACAAGACTATCTCTCTAGCTAACACAAAATTGTGCATTACAAGATGTAAATGTCTGACGGGGGATTGAACCCACGAAATACAGTTAATGTGGACTGTAATAATTTATATTCGGAGGAAGGGCTCTGAGCTAACTAATCTGTGATATATAACATTAAGTATCCTGTTTTTTTGCTTATTTTTGAGTTATTATAGCATTTTTATTTTACTCACTGTGTGTGAGGTATTAAGTAGATTTTTTTACAATTCTTAAGCATCTGGTTGGGTTTGTTTATTTTGATTTTCTGCTAGGAGTGTATCATATAACTTGTTTGCATTTAAAAGCATTCTCTAGAGTCTCCTTGATCCTTTATCTGTTTAAAAATTTCTGCAGTTTTTTCTACCAAAGTAGTGCTTGTAGTGTAGCATTGTCCATATTCAGGCTTGTGTTTTGGGCCTAGTTTTTTGTTAGTAGAGGCTGTGTGTCTGAGCACATGTCCCAGGCCCTCATAGCTTATCCAAAGCCAGTATAGCATTTCAGTGAGAGTGAATTGTTTGTGGTCATTGGCTGACTGAGGTTGCCTGGACTATGCCTTGGAGTAAGCACCTCATTGGTTCTTTCAAGCTTTTTTAAAGTTGTTTCAGGTTTTAACTTTGTTACTTAAGAAGTTAACTTGTGACTGTTTTTGCCATTTCACACTGAGCTAATCGGAGGAAGTCAGAGGAAGGGCACTGAGCTAACAAATCTGTGATATATAACATTAAGTATCCTGTTTTTTGCTTATTTCTGAGTTATTTATAGCACTTTTATTTTACTCACTGTATGTGAGGTATTAAGTAGAATTTTCTACAATTGTTAAGCATCTGGTTGGGTTTGTTTGTCCTTTTTGTTTCCTACCCACCCTCACTCTTGGTATTGTGTTTTTATACTTGGCCGCTTTGTAGTTGCCCGCCCCTACTGTAAATTTGATCTGTGACACTCCTACCAGTCTAGTGTCATTACCTCATTCTACCTATTCCAGGGAGAACATTTGAGAAAGCCAACCCAGTTAGCTTCTGCTCCTCCTTTCCCCTTTCCACTTTAGAAAAAAAAAAAATATATATATATATATATATATATATATATATATATATATATATATATATATATAAATATATGTATATATATATATATATATATATATATATATATATATATATATATATTTTTTTTTTTCCTAAGCTTGTTTCCTGCCTTTCCTATAAGTTGTCTAGTCCAGATACAGATTTGCTGTATCCAGGACTGTTTGTAAGCTTCTGAGCCCCCAAGCCTTTCTGTGCTGGAGGGAAGCCTTCTAGCGTAATTTTGTTTCTTAGAACTAGCCAGTTTTCTAGTTTCAGCACTCAAATCTGTTTCTTTGAGCTCTGCACTTGTTCGGAACTCATTGAAAGCACTAAATAAGCTACAAATTACTACAGCACTCAACTTTCCTCATTTGTCTAGAGGAAAACAGTTTTTAGTACTTAATAAATAAGCACCTATCCAGGCATGTCAAAGGGTCAGCTCTCGGTGTTTTCTCCCATCTACCTGATGAATCTGGGCATCTTTGGGCAATGTAGCAATTGCTTCATGTACCCAGACAACCCTCTCCTCCTACCATCCAACACTACAACCAGTGAGAGATGCACTTATATAACCAAACTAGAAGCAAAGCTCTCTTCACCCACGACTGGACTAGACAGTCATGAGAAGGTAAACACTTGAACCACACCACACTCATCACATAGTCCCTCAAAACCAACACCACCACAACACACACATAGAAACACAAATTACGCACCTACATTCGTGGAGCCTCTCAAAAAATATATACCCAAGCAACAGGGACCTCCAAAGCAGAAACACAAGCAAGCTCCACCCCCCCAACACAACCCAAATGACACATAGCCCACAAACTCAGTGTGTCACTCAACCACAGCCCATAAGGCATAACAATGTACCCAACACTCTAGTCATATGTGACTCTATAGTCAGGCACACTGCTTTTCCACTCACCAGGCTAAACAATGTGAAAGTTACTGTCAGCTGCCTGTCAGGTGCCAGGATCCGCCACATAATGCATGCACTCAGGTCACTCCAAGCAAGTACAAATATGACTCTGTCATTGTCCATGTTGGTGTGAATGACCAGAGATGTACCTCCCTGGACTACATGAAAAGAGACATGGAGGAGCTTTCTGATCTTGTAGCCCAGGCAGGTATGACCCTAGCCCTGAGTAGCCTCCTGCTATCATCCAGAATGATACCGCAATACAAGGACAAAATGATTGACTTCAACAATTGGCTAAGCTTCTGGTGTCATTTTTAGGGGATCCAGCATCTGTCTGCCTGGGATGACATGATCGACAAAGCACGATGCTTTGCCAGAGATGGCCTGCACCTGTCGCCCTTGGGATTCCGGATAATGGCTAAGGCTCTTGCCATCCCTATAGTGCCCTTTTTAGGCAATATTTAAATGACAATTTCACCACCGTAACAGGTACAAGCAAGCAAAATCGGAGGGTAATGCTACTTAATGCTAGAAGACTAAACCTCAAAATGCATTCACTCGAGGCACTCCTTAAAATGAAGAACATCGACATCTGTGCAGTGACAAAGACATGGTTCAAGGCTCCAGAGAGCACGCCTGCATTACCAGGCTATAATTCATACCACACCGTTCGGCCACCTAACCTGGACCGAAGCACTAAAGGCAGAGGTGTATCCATATTCATTAAGGATATCCACAACTCCAGGCTAGTTACTCAGCATAATGCATCTGAGATTATCCAAGTGCAACTAATTCTGGGCAAGACCGCAATGCAAATTGCAGCTTGCTACAGATCCCCCACCATGCCCCAGGATTCCCACTCCTCATTTCTTGATACACTGAAAAATATTAGGGTACAACCTAACACCCTAATAATGGTTGATTTCAACTATCCCACCATTAACTGGGAAAACTACTCATGTACTAACTCTTGTGCTCAACATTTTCTGGAATTCATAAATTCCAGTGCCTTGGATCAACTTACCCACACCCCCACCAGGGGCAGCAATATCCTAGACCTGATCATTACCAACATGGGCAACTGGTGTTCCACACCACAGGTCAATTCCTCATTGGTCAGATCCGACCACAAGCAAATCACCCTAGACATCCATATCCCACCCCCACCCACCATTAGGGAAACCACCATAAAAAATGTCTACAAAGCCAACTTCACACTTCTTAAGACAGTAGTGGCAAACTTCACGATACCCATGCTGACGGACAATAGAGATACGACTGCAGAATCTTATACAATTGCACTTTATAAGCACTTACACAAGTGCATGGATCGTGCAATCCCTAACAGAACCAAGATGCTATCCCCCCAAAAAAGGAAGCCAATCTGGTGGTCCCCTGCCATAAACAAACTCTACAGCAGAAGAAAGAAACTGTTGCAAAAAATAGTAAAATCCCATGATTGGAGGAACTCCGTGGTCAGCCTCAGTAAGAAGCTGAGATCCCTCATAAAATCCTCCAAAGCTAGTTACGAAAACAAAATCACCACTGATTCTAAAGACAATCACAAAGCATTCTATAGCTATGTCAAGAATCTCAATGGCAACACTCAGATCTGCTCTGAGTTACAGCACAATGGCACTAAATATACAGAACCAATTGATATTGCCAACATCCTGGCATATAGGTTCAGTGCTAACTTTACCCCTCTCTCATCCCCTAAAGGTCCCATCTCTATACCAGAAGAATGCAAAGTACCTGTAAACATGGCTGCACAGGTAAAAAACACACTCTCCAAAGCCAAGAACACAGCATTCATGGGACCTGACAACATCCCAGGCTGCATTCTACATGAACTACAGAATGAACTGGCACCCCACCTAAGTACCATGTTCAGTCATAGCCTCACCTCAATGTGTTTTGGTGGATTTAATAAAAGTGATTTTTTAAGCATTTTCATTTCCATGCTGTGTGACTATGCTGAGAATTAAGTAACTGAACAGTTTCGCCAACTGGGAGCTTTACTGTACATCTCTGGGCTTCATTTTTCTTTTTTGTTTGAACTTATTAACAGTGACATTGGTAATCTCCAAACTCTGGACCCTACCTAGTTTGGGTTTGTAAAAGGCAGATCATATCTCCTAAACCAGATAGACTTCTTTGAAGCGGTCACCAAAGCCGTAGATGAGGGTAAGGTGGTACACACAGCCTATCTAAATCTCGCCAAGGCTTTTGACACCATCTCCCACTCTGGAATTATAGACAAACTCACTAAACTAGGTATAAATCCCTATGTCACAAGATGGGTTGCCAGCTGGTTCACTGACAGAACCCACACTGTGAAAGTAGTAGACAGTAAATCCAACTTCAGACCAGTGACAAGTGGAGTACCACAGGGTTCAGTCCTAGGTCCTCTCCTGTTTGGTATCTGCTTCTCTGAAGTACAGGCTAACACAGAAGGTCTTTGGCTAACAAAGTTTGCAGATGACTGTAAACTAGAAGCCATAATCAAAACTCCTAACGATGTGGGCATCCTACAAAAGGGCCTCACTGAGACAGATGCCTGGTGTCAAAGCCATGGCCTCAAGCTCAATGCCAAAAAGTGCATTGTCATCCCTTTTGGTAAAAACTCTGTATCCATGAACTACCTCATAGGCGGTAGTCTAGTTAACACAGAAAGTGTGATAAGAGACCTTGTGACAGAGGTGGACATTAGTCTCTCCTTTGATAATCACATTGTCACATTAGTCGGGAAATCCTTCTATGTGGCACACCTCATCACAAAAGGCTTCTCATCCAGGAAAAAAAAGATCATTGTTCCCCTCTACTCATCACTCATTAGACCCATTATCGAGTACAACACCCCTTTTGATATGTACCTCACAAGACATCTGCAACAACTGGAAAAGTCACATAAATACCTCACAAAGAGGATTACCGGCCTCAAACAGATGCCCTACGCAGACCATCTCAAAAAACTCCAGGTTTAATTTGTCACATATTGCCTACTCAGAGGCAATCTCTGCCTAACATACAAAGCTGTGAAAACCCAGAGCTGTTGGACATGCTCCATGTAAAGAAATCCCAATCCCTGCAAGCTACACACTCTAGGGACCTAAACCTTGTCATCACAATAAACAGAACATGCTGGAGGGATAGATTCCTGTCCCAGAGACTTCCCATTCTCTAGAACAAACTGCCTATCTATATCAAACAAAGCTCCTCATTAGCACTCTTCAAGAAAAATCTTGATGATTGGGTGGGAGATAGGAAATTCACCCAGGGGATCACTTCTGTGGCTTTGCTTGACAGGATCACAGGAAAATAATTTTCTTGGGTGGTAAAAGACAGGGTATCATTTGGCTAGGCTTATATAGGCCCTAGGACCAATAGCCTAGCACCTACCTATGAACCTATGAACCTATATGACCTCTCATGCTAACCCTTCAAATGCCACAGTCAAGGGAGCACATGGTCAGATTTGCTGTAAATTAAGTGTGATTACAACACACACACTCAAATGGGAGTCACAATCTACAGTAATGTTCCCAAAATGTCTTAGCATGACCTCTTGTTAACCCTTCAAATGCCACAGTCAAGGGAGTACATGGTCAGATTTGCAATAAATTAAATGTGATTACAGCACACAATGAAATGGAATTCACAATCCACTGTAATGTTCCCAAAATTTCCTAGCTTGGCAAAATATCAGTGATAGTGACTAATAATCAAGCAATATATAATAGTAAACATACTTTTATTTTTGCTTTCAATACATGCTGCAATATGAACACAAGGAAATAAGTCGTAGTACATAAATGACATAAAAATGTCTAGAATTACTGCAGATAAATAATAAAGAAATGCATAATTATCTTCAGCATGGAAGATTCTTGTAATACAAAACAGAGGTTACTTATATAGGTTACAAGTAATACACATGTCTGAATGTTTAAAAAACAAATAACAAGAAATCACCGTGGTATCCCCGAAATCTCAAACAACCCACTAAACAAGTACAGTGAGTCCAAAAACAAAACAGTGGAAGAAACTTCTCTGTGTGGAAGATTTTTAATCCATATATATCTAGTTAATCAGTGTATATTAATCAGATCAGATAATGGTAATAGAAGTAGTGAACTTAAACTTGTCCTAAGTCAAAAAAATAATAAAAAAATATATAATTTGAAATATTGTACAGAATTATTAAGTATTCGAAAGTAATCCTTGCAGGGTAGGCAGTCGGTTTCCAGTCAAAATTCCTTACACAGACAAGCGATCCAAGTAAAACAAAAATAACAGTGTAATAGTTTCCTTACAAGCTTTCTAACTATATATATATATATATATATATATATATATATATATATATATATACTTTTTTATCAGGCAAAGGAGTAGTTTATTTTGCTGTAAAACAAAGTGTTATTGGTATACTTGTTAAATTCACATCCCTTCCCCCATCAGTGTGACATTCGATCTGGTCCTGTCCTACTTAGTAGCTGTCATAATAATACAACCCTTATGTACTTTAAATAAAATGAATAATGATGTGGTACCTCTAATTTAACCAGATTATTAAGTAGATTATTAAGTTTGTGATTTTATCCAAGGCAATATACTACATGGCTGGAAATATATAAACCTTAGGCAATTTGGTAATCAAAAAACTATATACTGTATAAATATATACATATACTTTGCATGTAAAAAATCCATTGTAAAAATCTTCTTCTTCTTTCAGCTTTTCCCAGTTAGGGGTCGCCACAGTGGATCATCTGTCAGGTCATGCTTAGCAGTGGAGTTTTACAGTGTCAAGTTGCCAGCCCGGTGCCCAACCTTCCACTGAAGGCACACACATGCACACACTCACACTTAGGGCCTATTTAGAGTGTCCAATCCACCTACAGCATGTCTTTGGGAGGAAACCAGAGCACCCAGAGAAAACCCACGTGACCACAGAGAGGACATGCAGACTTCGCACAGAAGGCACCCCAGCCGAGAATCGAACCAGAGAACCTCTTGCTGTGAGGCGGCAATGCTAACTGCTGCACCACCTCATATTCTATTTTCACAATCTGCTGTTAACAAAGAACACTTTTGTCCTTCTAGACTTCTTCAGGTCTGTGTACAAAAACCCTAAAAGCTATCTATAAAAATATTATTGTATAATTAGTTAGTATTGTTATTACACATAATTTTGAATAAAGTGGAAAAAATATCAAGAAAAAGAAAAACTGTATGATGATAGAAACAAAAACTGATTTAACATGGTATTTAACATGGTATTTATAACCAACTGGAAGAATAAAATAAAATAAAATAAAATAAAATTAGTCATGTAAACAGTGTTGCAATTTTCTAAGTTCCAGTACACTTTTAAGTGATCAGTAGTAGATTATTCCAGGCTTCCTAAAAGAGTTCAGCTTTAATTGCCACATGAGTTCATATTTCTCCAGAATATTTGGATTGTCTCCTTCAAGATCACCTATGTCTATGTGAGCAAGAATCTGGAAGTTAAAACCTGTGTGCCTTTTATGAAGAGAAAAGTGTTTATTTTTACATCCAGGGCAGATTTCTGACAGATGACAGTAAATCCTACGCTTAAGTTTATTTACAGTCTTGCCCACATAAAATGCATCACATTCATTGCACTGTGCCCTGTAAATTACTTTTGTACTGTTACAGTCACCCCCCTGTACTGGTCTTAATGATTTTCTTTAAATAAGGACAAAATGTACAATTAGTTTCGCATCTTTTAGTGTTTCTCTCATATGGTCTAGGTTTAAATTCAACAAAACTTCTAATGTTCCTGGCCTTCCTGTAAGCAAAGGATAGGACTTCACCTAAGATGTTAATCAGAAAAGGGATTCTTGTGACAAGGGCCCAGTTTTCTTCAATAACATTTTTGATACTGTGATAATCCAAAATGAATGTCAGGATGCATCTATTTTTGCACTTGTTATTCTCTGTGGAATTTCTTAACATTCTCCTACTGGGGATGATGAGTGATTGTGTTACAGTCCTTTTCAGTACTATAATGGGTTCCAAGATGTTTTTTGACATCTGACTTTCATAGCCTCTCACTAGAAAATCATTTTCTATGTTGTTCAGGTTTCTCAAAAATGATTCCATTTTTGTGGTAATTCTAGCTAATCTATAGTCCTGGGACTTCATTATGTTATACTTGATTTTTGTAGGATGTAGACTTTTACTGTGGAGTAATAAGTGAACCCTCGTTGGTTTTCTGAATAGATCAGTGGTGATTCTATTATTGTTGGTGTCCCTGGAAATCTGCATATCTAAGAAAGTGGTTGAAGTATAGCTATGGGAAGAGGTAAACTTCAGGAAGGGGATTGTTTGACTGAGGTAAGTGATAAAATCTCCAAGCTGTAAGGTGTCACCTTCCCACACAATAAAGATGTCATCAATAAAAAGTAAATAGCATGTGATATGCTGCATGTAGTCTGTGTTGCTTAACAAAAAGTGCTCCTCTCACTTGCCCAGGTCTATGTTAGCTATGCTGAGAGCCATGGCAGCCTCCATTGCTATACCAGTTTTTTGTTTGTAGTGTTTGTCATTGAAAGTAAATAAATTAAAGTCCAGAACACGATTAATGAGCTTGCTTAACATTTGCATTTGTGCCTGTGTAGCTTGATTGTGTTTCTTAAAAGATTCCATAACTGCTGTTATACAGTAATTGTGAGGGAGCAATGTGTACAAGGATTCCACGTCAATAGTTAATAAAATACTGTCCAATTCCACTGTAATGTTTTTAATTTTCCTAAAAAAATCCATTGAATCTGTTATGAATGACTTATTCTTCTGTGCTAAAGGTTTCAGCAAGTAATCAGGGTAAATGGCTATGACTTCAGTAAGGGAACCTCCACTTGCTACCACTGGTCTATAAGGTGGGTCTTCTCTGTCTTGTGTGGCTTTGGTATTCCAAAAAAGTAAGGTAAATGTGGGCATGGGCTCCTTAAATAATTATAAAGATTTTCAGTAATAAGTTTTTCTTCCCATAATGTGGTGAGATTAGTGTTCCATAAATCATATGCTCTTTTTATGTCATCAGCAGTAAATAACTCATAAAATCTGTCATCCTCCAGCATATACCCTATCTTTTGGTTGTAGCTAGTGGTATCAGTCACAAGTATACCTCCTCCCTTGTCTGCCTTCAAAAATGTTATGGAAGAAGACTGGACCATTGTCACAGAAAACCCTTTTCTGAATAACATCTGAGGTGAAGCCCCATCCTTTGTTTACAGGAAGGCCAGTAACATTAGAAATTTTGTTGAATTTAAACCTAGACCATATGAGAAAAACACTAAAAGATGTGAAGCTAATTGTACATTTTGTAGATTTATACAGCAATGTGATAGTTTTTATTGTGCTTATTTAAAGAAAATCATTAAGACCAGTGCAGGGGGTGACTGTAACAGTACAAAAGTAACTTACAGGGCACAGTGATGCATTTTATGTGGGCAAGACTGCAAATAAACCTAAGCGTAAGATTTCATGTCATCTGTCAGAAATCCACTCTGGATATAAAAATAATGAACTAGACAAACACCTTTCTCTTCATAAAAAATACACAAGTTTTAAGTTTCAGATTCTGGATCGCATAGACATGGGTGATCTTGAAGGAGACATCCCGGATATTCTGGAGAAACATGAACTCATGTGGCAATTAAAGCTGAACTCTTTTAGGAAGCCTGGACTAAACTATTACTGTTCACTTAAAAGTGTACTGAAACTTAGAAAATTGCCACATTGTTTACATAACTAATTTTATTTTATTTTATTTTGTTTTATTTTATTTTATTTTTCCAGTTGGTTATTAATACCATGACAAATACCATGTTAAATCAGTTTTTGTTTCCATCATTATACAGTTTTTCTTTTTTAAGTTTTTTCCACTTTATTCAAAATGATGTGTAATAACAATACTAATTATACAATAATATGTTTATAGATAGTTTTTAGGGATCTTGTACATAGACATGAAGAACGAAAGCAATCTTTGTTAACAATAGGTTATGAAAATAGAATATGACTTTTACAATGGATTTTTTACATGCAAAATGTATATGTATATATTTATATATATTTTTTGATTACCAAATGGTCTAAGTTTTATATATTTCCAGCCATGTAGTATATTGTCTTGGATAAAACCACAGACTTAATAATCTACTTAATAATCTGGTTAAATCAGAGGTACCACATCATTATTAATTTTATTTAAAGCACATACCATACCCATTAGAACCAAGATGCTCTCCTCCAAAAAATGGAAGCCAATCTGGTGGTCACCTGCCATAAACAAACTCTACAACAGAAGGAGGAAACTGATGCGGAATGAGGTGAAGTCCCAAGACTGGAAAAACTCATTTATAATCCTCAACAAAAAGTTGAGATCCCTCATCAAATCCTCTAAAGCTAGCTATGAAAACAGAATTGCAGCAGATAGGGAAGACAACCACAAGGCCTTCTATAGTTATGTAAAGAATCTCCACGGCAATACCCAGATTTACTCTGAGCTACTGCGCAATGGTACCTCCTATACTGAGCCAACAGATATTGCCAGTATACTGGCTGAGAGATTCAGTGCCAACTTTACCCCTTTCTCCCCCATCAAAGTACCAATCACAATGCCAATAGATTGCCAAGCACCCAGTATTACTGCTGCACAGGTTAAAACAGCACTGTCTAAGGCCAAGAATACAGCTTCTATGGGACCTGACAATATCCCTGGCTGTGTTTTACATGAACTACAGAGTGAACTGGCACCTCAACTGTGTACCCTGTTCAAGTCACAACCTCACCTCAGGCTTTGTCCCTACTGAATTGCGCACTGCTATAGTCATCCCTCTCCACAAAGGAGGAGCAACTACAGACTCTGAGAACTAACACCCTATTAGCCTGATGAGTCTGATATGCAAAGCTATAGAAAGCATCATCATGGACCTAATAAACAAGGATATAGGGAATCTCCAAACTCTGGATCCCACACAGTTTGGTTTTGTGAAGAGTAGATCATGCCTGCTCAATCTGGTTGACTTCTTTGAGTCAGTCACCAGAGCTGTGGATGAAGGCAAGGTGGTTCACACAGCCTACCTTGATCTGGCCAAGGCATTTAATGCAATTTCCTACCCAGGAATCATAGAAAAACTCACTAAGCTAGGCATCAACCCCTATATCACTAGGTGGGTTGCAGACTGGCTCACAGATAGAACCCACAGTGTGAAAGTAGCTGACTCCAAGTCAGACTGCTGACTAGTCATGACTGGAGTCCCACAGGGTAGGTCCTGGGTCCTCTCCTGTTTGGTATATACTTCTCTGAAGTCCAGACCAACGCGAAGGGACTCTGGCTGACAAAGTTCGCAGATTGCAAGTTGGGAGCTATTATTAACTCCCCAAGTGATGTTGACATCCTACAGAATGGCCTAACTGAGACCAACAACTGGTGTCAGAACCATGGCCTTAAGCTCAATGCCAAAAAATGTGTCATTATCCCCTTTTGGAAAAACCTGGTTCCCATGAATTACCACATTGATGATAGTCCACTGAATGCAGAAGGCATTATAAGAGATCTGGGAACACAGGTTGACAGCAACCTCTGTTTTGATTGCCACATTGCCACTGTGGTCAGTAAGTCATTCTATGTGGCACATCTCATTACTAAGGGCTTTGCATCTAGGAAGAAAGAGGTAATTGTTCATAGGTTCATAGGTAGGTACTAGGCTAAGTCCTTCTATGTGGCACATCTCATTACTAAGGGCTTTGCATCTAGGAAGAAAGAGGTAATTGTTCATAGGTTCATAGGTAGGTACTAGGCTATTGGCCCTATGGCCAATATAAGCCTAGCCAAAAGGTACCCTGGCTTTTGCCACCCAAGAAAATTATTTTCTTGTGGCACTGTCAAGCAGAGCCACAGAAGTGATCTCCTGGGGGAATTTCCTATCTCCCATCCAATCATGAAGATTTTTCTTGAAGAGTGCTAATGAGGAGCTTTGTTTGATATAGATAGGTAGCTTGTTCCAGAGTGTAGGAAGTCTCTGGGACAGGAATCTATCCATCCAGCATGTTCTGTTTATTGTGGTGACAAGGTTTAGGTCCTTAGAGCATGTAGCTCATAGGGATTGGGATTTCTTTAAGTGGAGCATGTCAAAAAGTTCTGGGTTTGACATAACTTTGTGTGTTAGGTAGAGATCACCTCTGAGTAGGCGATATGCGATGGAGTAAAGCTACAGTTTTTTGAGACGGTCTGCGTAGGTCATCTGTTTGAGGCTGGTAATCCTCTTTGTGAGGTATTTCTGTGGCCTTTCCAGTTGTTGTAGATGTCTTGTGAGGTACATATCAAAAGGGGCATTATACTCTATAATGGGTCTAATGAGTGACGAGTAGAGGGGAAACAATTACCTCTTTTTTCCTGGACGAGAAACCTTTTGTTATGAGGCGTGCCACGTAGAAGGATTTCCAGACTACTGTGGTGATGTGATTATCAAAGGAGAGACTACTGTCCACCTGTGTCCCAAGGTCTCTTATCATACTTTCGGTGTTAAGTAGACTACCTCCTATGTGATAGTTCATGGGTACAGAGGTTTTACCAAAAGGAATGACAATGCACTTCTTGGCATTGAGCTTGAGGCCATGGCTTTGACACCAGGCATCTGTCTCAGTGAGGCCCTTTTGTAGGATGCCAACATCTTTTGGAGTTTTTATTATGGCTCCTAGTTTGCAGTCATCTGCGAACTTCATTAGCCAAAGACCTTCTGTGTTAGCCTGTACTTCAGAGAAGTAGATACCAAACAGGAGGGGACCCATGACTGAACCCTGTGGTACTCCACTTGTCACTGGTCTGAAGTTGGATTTGGGGTCTGTTACTTTCACAGCGTGGGTTCTGTGAGTGAGCCAGTTGGCAACCCATCTTGTGACATAGGGATATATACCTAGCTTAGTGAGTTTATCTATAATTCCAAAGTCGGGGATGGTGTTGAAAGCCTTGGCGAGATCTACATAGGCTGTGTGAACCACCTTACCCTCATCTACAGCTTTGGTGACTGCTTCAAAGAAGTCTATCAGGTTTAGGAGACATGATCTGCCTTTTACAAACCCAAACTGGGTGGGGTCCTGAGTTTGGAGATTACCAATGTCATTGTTTATAAGTTCCATGATGATACGTTCCATAGCCTTGCAGACCAGGCTCGTTAGGCTAATGGGGCTGTTGTTTCCATGGTCCGTGGTGGCTCCCCCTTTGTGGAGTGGGATAACCGTCGCTGTGTGCCATTCATTGGGCACATAGCCTGAGGTGAGGCTATGATTGAACATGGTACTAAGGTGGGGCGCCAGTTTGTTCTGTAGTTCATGTAGAACACAGCCTGGGATGTTGTCAGGTTCCATGGATGCTGTGTTCTTGGCTTTGGATAGTGTGCTTTTTACCTGTGCAGCTGTGATTACAGGAACTCTGTATTCTTCTGGTATAGAAGGTATCTCTACCCTACTATATGCCTCTCCTGTCCTCACTCACCTTAACAAATCTGATCTGACCAAGCTCTCATCCTGCTATAATCACATTGCCAGGTTCGTTACAGGCCTACCCTACAGAACACACCACTGTACTAACCTGAAAAAGCTTGGATGGATAGAATTCCCACACCTTCTTCACCAGTCCCAACTCATAGAGGCCTTCAAAATCCTTAAACAACCTGAGAATACCCCAGCACTAAAAAACTTAATGACTCCCTACTCCAATCTAAGCTGCCTTCGCTCAGCAAACAGACTCCTTGTCCAAACAACTAAATCTCTCAACCTAGGTGGTGACGCTATTTGCCAACACCACTGGTAAAATATGGAACTCTCTCCCAAATAACATCACGCTTGCAACTTCTCTAAGTCAATTCAAAAATAGTCTAAAACTCCACTTCAAGTCACACTGGCTATGTCCTCGCTCAAACCCAGACTAGCTCTGTGCCATTAACTAAAACATAAACAACTAGCTAAGATGATAAGTACTTTGTATACTGTGATAAAGAAATATGTATCCTGTCTAACTCTATGTCATTATACTGCCTACCGTCCTTGCTAATATGTTATTAATGTTACATTTGTAGTAATCTCAGAAATAGTAATGGCAGTCTTGTACTTGTATGTAAATAGCCTATGTTTTTTTAAGTTCTTTCAGCTCATTTACTGTACCTAATTATCAATGTAACTCTGTTGGAGCTTTTCTCCCCGGGCCTCCACTGAAAAAGGACATGTATCCAGTCGGACCATCCCGGTTAACAAATGTAAAAATAAAATAAAATAAAATAAATAAATAAATAAATATAGAGATGGGCCCTTTAGGGGATGGCAGGGGGGGTAAAATTAGCACTGAACCTATCTGCCAGGATGTTCGCAATATTAGTTGGTTCTGTATATTTAGTGCCATTGTGCTGTAACTCAGAGCAGATCTGAGTGTTGCCATTGAGATTCTTGTCATAGCTATAGAATGCTTTGTGGTTGTCTTCAGAGTCAGTGGCCATTTTGTTTTCTTAACTAGCTTTGGAGGATTTTATGAGGGATCTCAGCTTCTTACTGAGGCTGACCAGGGAGTTTCTCCGATCATGGGATTTTACTCTTTTTTGCAAAAGTTTCTTTCCTCTATTGTAGAGTTTGTTTATGGCAGAGGACCACCAGACTGGCTTCCTTTTTTGGAGGATAGCATCTTGGTTCTGTTAGGGATTGCATGATCCATGCACTCGTGTAAGTGCTTATAAAGTGCATTTGTGTAGGATTCAGCAGTCATACCTCTATTGTCTGTCAGCATGGGTGTCATGAAGTTTGCCACTTCTGTCTTAAGAAGCGTGAAGTTGGCTTTGAAGAAATGTTTTACTGTGGTTTCCCTAATGGGGGTGGGTGAGGGATGTGGATGTCTAGGGTGATTAGCTTGTGGTCGGATCTGACCAATGAGGAATTGACCTCTGGTGTGGAGCACCGGTTACCCATGTTGGTAATAACCACGTCTAGGATATTGCTGCCCCTAATGGTGGTGTGGATAAGTTGATCCAAGGCATTGGAATTTATGAATTCCAGAAAATGTTGAGCACATGATTTGGTACATGAGTAGTTTTCCCAGTTAATGGCGGGGTAGTTGAAATCACCCATTATTAGGGTGTTAGGTTGTACCCTAATATTTTCCAGTGTATCAAGAAATGAGGAGTGGGAATCCTGGGGCATGGTGTGGGATCTGTAGCAAGCTACAATTTGGTTTCTGGTCTTGCCCAGACGTAGTTGCACTTGGATAATCTCGAATGCATTATGCTGAGCAACTAGCCTGGAGGTGTGGATATCCCTAATGAATATGGACATGCCTCCACCTTTAGTGTTTCGGTCCAGGTTAGGTGGCCGAAAGGTGTGGTATGAATTATAGCCTGATAATGTAGGGGTACTCTCTGGAGCCTTGAACCAGGTCTCTGTCACTGCACGGATGTCGATGTTATATATATGTATGTAATATATGTATATTGTCTCCCTCTTCTCTTCCCTCATTAGGCCAGTCATTGAGTACAATGCCCCATTTGGCATGTACCTCACTAGACACCTGAAACAACTGGAGAGGCTGCAAAAGTACCTGACAAAGAGGATCCTAGGTCTTAAACACTTGTCCTATATGAACTGACTCAAAAAACCTCCAACTATTCTCTGTTTCATATCGCCTACTTAGAGGCGATCTCTACTTGACTTACAAAGCCATGTCTGACCCAGCTCTGTTAGAAAAGCTACATCTAAAGAAATCCCAATCCCTCCTCACCACACACTGCAGAGACCTCAACCTCATTACCACAATCAAAAGAACTTACTGGAGGGACAGGTTTATAACCCAGAGACTGCCCATGCTATGGAATAGACTTCCCATACATGTCAAGCAGAGCACCTCACTGACCCTGTTCAAGAGAAATCTTAATGTGTGGATGTGAAATAAAATTCACACCGGGAT
This sequence comes from Protopterus annectens, assembly GCF_019279795.1. NCBI lineage: Eukaryota > Metazoa > Chordata > Ceratodontiformes > Protopteridae > Protopterus > Protopterus annectens. The sequence continues at coordinate 1,014,776,236 of NC_056727.1, forward strand.
AACTCCAGTTGCTCTACTTGACAGAGGCACTGGGTGATGAAGGTCAGGTGGCATGATGCCACGGTAATCCTATGGCTAGGCTTGATAAGGTCCCAGGGCGATTAGCCTAGTACACACCTATGAACCTATGATAGTCCAAACAGAGTCATTTCTGACAATGGTGCAAAGTTTACAAGTTAGTAGTTCAAAATATTTGCTGAAATGTGGGACTTTGTTCATATTACAAGTAATCCCAAATACCCACAGTTAAACAGCTTGGCTGAACATGCAGTGCAAAGTGCAAAACAGCTGTTAGAGAAATCTAAATGAGGCCATACTGATGTTTTTTCTAAATCTCTTGAATCTCAGAAACATTCCTTGTGATAATCATCCTGGCTGACGTGCCCAGAGACTTATGTTGAGACAAACCAGAACCACATTACCAATCAGTAGCAATTTGTTGGTTCCATGTTCTAAAAACAACAAATCAGTAAAAGCTCAACTCATAGAAAAGCATTTGTCCCAGAAGTCCTACTATAATAAGACCACCAAACTGCTCAATCCATTGAAAGAAGGGAAGATAATGAGGATTCAGACAGCAAGAGGTTTTGATCAGATCGGATTTGTGAAAAGTTTGTGTCAAGAGCCTTGATCATACATTGTAGAATGCACAGAATGGAATTTATGTGAAATTGGAAGCATTTATTATCGGTGTCCGAGCCAATGTTACAGCATCTTACCTGTAATAAAGACTCTAATTCTTAGAGTGACTTATCCAGTGTTGTAGTTCCAGATGACATTCCAGCAGATATCCCTGTTCCTGAGAATATCCCGAGAGTCCTAAAGCAGAACATTCCCGAATGACTGTCCCTGTTGCTCTACCCAGTCCTAAGTGCTACATTACAAGATCAGGTCACATTTTCAGACCTATTCTCAGATACATGGCAGCATGGACATGAATGTTGTTTTGTTCATTATTGTTTGTAGAATTTGCATACCTGTTCAAATGCCCTTATCAATACAAGACAGTTCAGTAAAGAGGGAGGATGTAGATCAGTAGGTGTGATATGCCTTTAAGAAGTTTTCAGCAGGCATGGGCATATAAGTATTGAGCACATGAAAACAAGAGTGCCATTTTGTAGTGAGCAGCTGAGGTATAAGCATGCAAGTATGCAGTAGGCAGTCAGTCAGATAGTTTAAGTTTAATGTTCTTGCTATCCATCCTGATGTGTCTGTATGTAAACCATCCAGCCTCTATGTCTTATTCTGATGTATAAGATGAGCGACATTTACTACTGACTTGTTGTGCACATTTCTCTTTTTCCAAGAATGTGGCATTTCAACCCTCAACACCAGTGGTGCAGACAGCGGAGGACATGCGAGTTAGGTTTTTGTAGTTGCTTTTCACATTGTCCATCATATTTGCTTGATATGTGACATACATGGCATACTTCTGCTTTATAGGGCTTCTGCACCACCCACAGCTATGCCAACCTGGTAAGTCCATATCACCATGGTTTTGCATGATAGTTAGATAGTTGATAGTTGTCCAATAATGTCAGTCATATATTGCCTCATTTGACTTCTTTGAATGTGTATAACATGTAATCTGTCTCTACTTGCAGCACGTCCCACTACCTGCTTACTCCCATAGCCCATCCACTGATCCTGAGATAGTGTGTTATGTGCTGTACTCTGATGGTATGGTCAGTGGCACATGGGCTACTGCATTGGGTTCCTTGTCTACCCCAGAAGAAGGCAATCATGTATGTCATGGTATAGCCCCCCCATAGGGTGAATAGTGTGGTCAGCCATTCTGATGATGTGGGGACATCAGATGATGGACGTCTAATGACTAAGACCTGTGGTCCAATATTGAGTCTGTTAATAATGGTGACTCTTCTCCATGATGAACTGATACTGTCCATTGGACTACACATGAGAATGTAGCTGATGTGCATGAATGCATGTCAGAGGCTCACACCACTGCTTGTGTAGCACACCAGCTCTATGTGCTACATGAAGGTCAGGAGTGCAGCCATGGAGAGGTCATGGCAGCATTGGCTACACAGCATGATGGTGTGGCATCTGTTGCACACTTTATTGAAAGCCTTGATACAGCAGTGCTACAGTAGTGCTGTAGTATGAAATGGGTGATATAGGCCATAACTGTACTGAGCAGATTGACTCCAGTGGAGAGAAGCAGACTCCCTCTCATTAGACCCACACATGGCTGTTGTACATTTGTCTGTGATGCAATGAGCATGCACATCTGCTGTTGGTCAATCAACTCTGAACTCAGCAATCATGTCCACACAGACACATCACACTACTGCTCCTATCCACAACATGTCCCAAAATGTTGGTGTCAACACCATGGGATGAGTGATTATAGATGTGGTACAAGCAGCCTGGACTGTAGGGTGAGTCCTCAGCATGAGTGCTCTAGACTTCCTCAGAGCAATACTGACAGCTGATCCAATGTGTGTCCTGTTGTATTTACTGACCCTGTGGTAATAATAACCACTGTGTTGATCACTAACTAATCCATCTATAGCTGGTTTATCAAATGTCTGATGCCACAGTTTTTTTTTTTCTGATCATTGTGTGACTTAAGTGACTTCAACTTATGTATGCTGTGCATATTTGTCATTATTACGTTAGGTTATATTTTGCTGACAACAATGCTCTGTGTGACAACCTTCAGTCTTCTATGTTTGCATCTTTTGATAGTGTTCACATCGCAAGCATTTTTCATGATCATCAGCATCTTACCTTGGTCGTCCAGCAGTGATTGCTATATTACACATTTTCTTGTTGTTTCTTATTCCCACATGCAAAGGTATGCCACTACATGCATACTTGTGTTCTATATGGTATTTTACTTAGATACTCCACCTACATGTAGTTATGTTGACATGTTCCCATTTGATATCCTCTGGCTGACATGTACTTAACATATGTGCCTTCCCATATCTACCTGTTTACACACACACACACACACACACACACACACACACACACACACACACACACACACACGCACACACACACACACACCTATGTTGCTGTATCACACACAGTTGTGCATGTTCCATGGCTTAATTGTACTGACGGTTATTGATGCTCTGCATGATTTATTGTATTCTTACATCCAGTTGATTCATGTTGCAGCAATAACCTGTACATTGTAGTGTTGACTAACGTGTGACATTCGACATCAGGCATATGAGGTGTAAATTGTTTGTGGTATGTTTCATGTTGTCCAGTCATTGACATGTTGTCTTACTCATACTGCTTGATAGTGTACAGTGCATTGTCTGACACTGTTACACATCACTATGTTAGTAGGTTATGTTTGTGCTGATACATTCCCATATACGGCATGTGCCTAGATTTACTGTAGTGCTGGCTATTGTACAGCTGACTTCACATACTACTTTTCTGTATGATAATATCCTACCTGTGCAACAACAATTTCTGTTTTGTGCACCTCACACATGCCACACATATACCAATGTGTCCCTTTTTGGTGATGTCCTTCCCAGAGAGTATTCCTGTGGTGATATTTCCTCCATAGACATCCTGATGTGTTGTTTGCTATGCCATGTGTATGTATATAAGGTATTACAGGTAAAGTATATGTTTATGTTATATATGATGTCCAATGTAGACAACTGATGGCTTCTTTCCATTAGTCATGCTGTGTGCTGCTGCATGGCGTCATACGTCAGGGTTGCAGTGGATAATTTCAATCACCTGTTTTTGGTGGGATGAGAAGGAATATTAGTTTAGCATGCTTCCTTTTGCACTGTTTGGCTACTACTTACCTTATAGAGGTGGACAGGTACTAACCTAGTACGATCCCCTCTGGTATTTCACCATGTTGGAAAGAAGCCCTCAGACCATTTTCCCTCCATATTGCTGCATCATGCATACTACCAGGGCATATTGCCATGATATTGTTACTGAATATGAATGGAGAGAACACCACCTGACAACTGAGCAATGGTCACACCTTTCTATTGATGTACTGTTTAGCATCCTGTGGCACTGGGGTTTTGAATGGGACATGGGTGCAGTTATTTTTACCAAGGACATAGGGCAAGTCGGCAATGGCATAGAACTGTTGAGTGACATTTCTGAGCTCCATGGCTGTTGTTGGGAAGTGGATGTATTCATCTAATTTTGTGTACATTACTGCCAGAAACTATGCAGGAATGTGACTGGCAGTTGCCTGGGACCATCCTACGGCATTTCCCATTTTCCTCTGATATGTTACAGAAACCAGTATACCCAGTCTCAGGCACACTTTTGTTTCTACACGTACTGGATTACCCCATAGACTACAAGTGCACATGTGGAATGCATACATGCTGCACACAGCCTGCACCAGCTCTCTGTCTTATCTGTGCCTATCTATTACTTCCTGTTAAGAGAGTTTTCTTAACTGTATCCTGGCTTAGTACTTTGCTGGCTGCCTTCTGAGATGCATTTGGAGATCATCCTGAATTATACCTTGGAATACCCTAGCCTGCTCTAGTGCATTAAATGCCAGTTGCATGTTTTTTTTTTTAGGTTACCAAGTAAGACGCATAATTTTCCCATGTAAATTCATGATTGCTTTTGTATAAATATTGTGTTTTATCTATAAATAACATAAATAAAAGAAGTGAAGGTACAAATCTGTTGACACAAATAAGTCATTTTTTAGAGTGTTAGAAGAGGTATGTGCTGGAAATTAAAACTTAACAGAGGAATATGGAAAGTAGTGTGGTAGGGAACTGAATAAGTACTCAAGACTACAGTTCAGATTCCAAACAAAAGTTGTTGACAACACAACTCCAAAGGAAGATGTCGATTTTCATAACATAAGCTCTCTATTTTGTTTTTATTTATGCTGTCTTAACAGATTTGTTATTTTGATCTTTTGTACTATCGCTCATATCTGTATGTGCTTAATTTTTTTTTAACTGTGATATGTTTTTCATGTAACTATTTATCTTTTTTGAAGCTTTTCTCCTAGGGTTTCCACTGAAAGTGGGCCTCAAGCCCAGTTGGACCAACCCAGTTAACAAATGTCAATAAATAAATAAATAAATGAATAAATAAAATATTTTTCAGAATCTGCAAGATTGCTTAGAAATGCATAGAACAAAGTATCATTCAGGATAAGCACAAATGGCCCCTACTGAGTGCTTCATGAAATTGTTGGAGCACTTCTCTGCCACATTTTATTTGCGTTAGGAGCATCCATTTCATTTTGGAATCCGGAGAGTGTGCGCCAAATCTGCAATAATCTTACACTGAATAAATTATTCTTGCTCCTGTTTTGCCATCTGTTATGAAAATCGACATCTTCCTTTGGAGTTGTGTTGTCAACAACTTTTGTTTGGAATCTGAACTGTAGTCTTGAGTACTTATTCAGTTCCCTACCACACTACTTTCCATATTCCTCTGTTAAGTTTTAATTTCCAGCACATACCTCTTCTAACATTCTAAAAAATGACTTATTTGTATCAACAGATTTGTACCTTCACTTCTTTTATTTATGTTATTTATAGATAAGAGCATGTTGCATAAAGTGTAAATATAACACTGTATATTTAGTATTTTAGCCTTTCTGTTCAAGGCTAAAAAGTTTAGTAAGTGAATGGATGAATGATTCACTGTATGAATGAATGAATGGACAAATATGTAAATAAAAAAAGAAAGAAAGAAAGAAAGAATCAAAAAGTAAGAGACAATAAGCATGAAAAAATAATTAAATTATATGACTTAACTATAGGAAAAACTTACGTCAGGATGAAGAGATGAGGCAGACAAAAGGTCAGACATAAAAAGGAGTGCTGAATAAAGCACAGCTAAAGTTTGTATGGTGGCAAAAATAGCTTGAGGCTGTCCTGCATGACCAGATTATTCTACACCATTTCAAAAATAACACTTCACAAGGGTATCACCAGGAGACCTAAACAGACTGAAACTACCTCAGCGGGTAATCCTCTAACACTAAGTCATGGATCACCAGTGTAGTCTGGACATCAAAGAAGACAGTGCTTTGAACCAAGGGTCATGTACCTTAGAGAGGAGATTAATAACATAAAGAACAGACCTGACTGAAGGGGAGCTATTGATCTAACATTTCCTTGGTGTAAATGAAGACTATTAGCCACAATAGAGTTAAATGTTGTGTAAAGGCCTATACTCTTTATAACATGCATAGAATTTGCTCTGGAACTGTACTTCCATCAGGACAAATGCGGCTGTTTTTTGACAAGAAGCTGCATGGGTTTCCAGCAGTCAGGGAAGAATCAGCCAGTAGGATTGAGAAAACAGCTTATTTACAAGTAAAACAACAAAGCACTTGCTTGTAATTAAAACAAACATCTAATACTTGTATAGCAGCCTAAATTTCAACAAAACATATTGGAAGTCTATATAAGTGATCATTAAATTGCAGTAAGAGCTTCTTTACCACAGACATACAAACTCGACTAAACAGCAGTACTGCAATAAGTGCACACTAATAATATCTCAGATTTTTATAAAGGTCAACAATTTTAGCAAATCTGCATTGCCTGTACAGATTTATTTACATACCTTTCTCTATATATGTATCTACATAGCTATTGATAGATATAAATATATATATCTACATATATACTCATATGTACATATACAGGAATATTATATATATATATATATATATATACGTGTGTATGTGTGTTTAAATATTTTATATATATATATATATATATACACACACACACACACACACACACACACACACACACACACACACACACATATATATGTGTGTGTGTGTGTGTGTGTGTGTGTGTGTGTGTGTGTGTGTGTGTAAGTGTATGTGTGTATACATAGGTTTACTATCAAAATGTTGAACTGCAGTTTGTTGTTTATTCAGTTATGAGAAAATAAATGTTGAAAATAGAAATGTTTTTTATTCAAAATACCGACAGCAGTAATATTGATAATTCTCTATTCAATATTATCGACATTATCCAGGTTACCTTAACTTCCAGTGATGTTTCTACTTATGTTTTGCAGGGGGGCAAGACCCCCTGCACTACAGCTCCCTACAACCCTGCATAGTATATATATATATATATATATATATATATATATATATATATACAAACTCCAAGATCGCAGTACAGTGAGGAAAAGGGAAATTTTCCTGATCCCCGCTGTAGTGCGATCTCAAATCGGAACACCGACCTCATTTGAGTGAATGAATACTAGCATTCACTTAGGATGAATCGAACATTTTTAGATCGGCATTACAGAACCTGGGTATGACGCCCGTGCCCTGGCCCAGCAATCAAGTAGCCTCAGTCCTCACCACTAACACCAGTGAGGGGCGTCTCATATAGGAGGAAAGGATAACAAATACACACAGTAAAGTGCAATTTCCCTTAACAACGCACAGAGATCACAGTCAGTCTGGGGCTGGTCGCTTTCTTGCTTTCCAGGTCCCCAATAAGACTCCCCACTGACACAGCTATAGGGTCCAGATCTCAGCCAGCTGGGCAAGCTAAAATCTCCAGCATCCTCTCTGTCCAAACAGTGCTTCATGTCCCTGCCCAAGTAGCCGACACACACACACTTCAAGATAAGAGTTTATACAACCACACAGACACTTCTGGGGAAGGCCGACACAGGTTCTCAAGCTGTGCCCCTTTTATCCAGACTATACAGTAGAAATCACTGCCACCACCCAACTAATATTTATCAGCTACACAAAGGCCCTTAAAAGGGTGTTCAATTATTACTGTGCAATATTATTATCCAGTTGGTAGTATAACTAAACAGTCAAGGCTTATTAAAGTAACTTGGTATAGCAATCACTATAAATATGCAATGTACTCTAGAGCTTAAATTATCTCTACACAAAACAGCCACAGTTGAAAGGTTTAAAAATATTTAATAATAAATACTAAAACACAAGGCAATAATTCTTACTATACAGTGCTAGTCAAGAGTTCAGAGATCACAGAAAAATACTTAAAATAATTCAATAGTACAGTTCTGACATCACAGAAAAACACTTAGTCTAATCTTTCAAGTTTCTAGCTATTTCTAATAGAAAACACAAGTCTAAGATAACTTACATATAGAGCAAGACAGTGCTGTGAGTTGGAAGGTCAAGACAAAAAATGCTTAACAATCTCTGGTTCTCTCTGTTTAAACTGAAATTGCAGTTCTGATTCACATTACATCATTCTTCACACTTTCCTGTGTTTGCAGGCTACACATTACATCATTCTTTACACTTTCCTGGGTTCCCAGGCTAACAGAAACTGCATTTACATTCTTAACATCTCCTTTTGTTATCTTGCAGCTGGTCATGAAACAGAGCAATAAAAATACATTGGCATGTGTAAATCAAGCAATTTAACTCTTGGTTAAAAAAATAGCAAGAATTTCTTCATCTAGACTCTTCGGCACCACTGTCTACATGAAATGGTCACCACATGCTTTACTTTGGTCAGTAGAGTGCGCTGTTGTTTTATTTTTTCCCAGTTCCACGTGTAACACTATTTCTTTACATTTAAGACAACAAGCCTGTAGTTTACATTCATATTTACAAATGACAGAATTATCTGCAAATTTCTATCTGGCTAGGCAGCCAGCCTTCACACTGGGAACCATGCAGTCAACCATCCCAGTTTTCAGTAACTGCCATTCAACATTTTGATAGTAAATCTTATATAAATATATATATATATATATATATATATATATATATATATATATATATATGTGTGTGTGTGTGTGTGTGTGTGTGTATGTGTGTGCATGTATGTGTATATGTGTGTATATATATTTTATATATTTATATGTGTGTGTGTGTGTGTGTTATATGTGTATTAGATCATCGAATGCTTAGAAAAGCGAACAATGATTTATCGACCCCATGTAAGCAAAAGCTTACACTCGAACACTTAGAACAGCGTTTTTTTTTCCAATGGGAAAAATCGCTGTTCAGAAAAAAAAAAATATATATATATATATATATATATATATATATATATATATATATATACTTAAAACATAGCATAAAGTGGGGGGTGCCCCCCACACCCCCCTACATAAATATAGGAACTCCGAGTTCGCACTACAGTGACGAAAACGGCAAAGTAATGGACACGGCCAAGTGATTTCTATTCGCTTATATGCCGCTTCATCATTTTGCCTTTTCGTCTTTTCAAGTTCGACCAAGTCATCTAATAGGAACCCTATATATACCCTATATATACCCTATATATATATATATATATATATATATATATATTTTTTTTTTTATATATATATATATATATATATATATATATATATATATATATATTTATATATATATATATGGGTACGTATCACTTCACCTAAAACTCATTTCATCTAAACTCATTTCACCAAGACCAAATCACCTAAAGTTCATTTCACCTAAAACTCATTTCACTGACAATAGTAGTCTAAAGCAAGTCAATGGTATATGTCCTTTTCACCACTGTAGTGTGATCCTGGTGTTAGTATACATATTAAGGGGGGGGCACAGCCAAATAATGTAAAACAAAACAAGACACCATAAAACCAAAGTAAGTGGGGGGGTTTGCCCCCCACACCCCGCCAATTATATATACTAACATCAGGATCGCACTACAGTGGGGAAAAGGACATATACCTTTGACTTGCCTTATTGTACTACTTGTCAGTGAAATGAGTTTTAGGTGAAATGAATTTTAGGTGAAATGAACTTTAGGTGATTTGGTCTTGGTGAAATGAGTTTAGGTGAAGTGGTACGTACCCATATATATAAATATATATATATATATATATATATATATATATATATATATATATATGCGTTTATATTACCTTGTCGAAATTTTACTGCATCAAAGCAATAAATGTCAAACAAAATTGATTGATGCAGTAAACTGTCGAACGAGTATAAAAAAACAAAAAAAAAACATAAAGGGTGTAGGTAGGGAGGGCAATCCCCCCTGCACCCCCCACACTCCCCGCTACTTAAATATACCAACTCTGAGAACGCACTACATTGAGGTAAATGGAAATCTCCCCCTATGGAGATTTCCATTTACCTGGCTGATATTCTTCACTTTCGATAATGGTGTGCCGACAATATCAGATTCGATATTGTCAGCTTGCAACAATACAGTATAGACCCTATAACACACACACACACACACACACACACACACACACACACACACACACACACACACACACACACACACAGACACACACACACACGCGCACACACAAACATATATATATATATATATATATATATATATATATATATATATATATATACAGTATATATATAGTATATATATATATATATTTATAGGCGTGCATGTGTGCATGTCTGTGTACACAGTGTGCAACTGGCTTGAATAGCTATTGACTGTCATAACAGTCAGAGTAAGTGCAGAGGAAAAAGAAATTCATTTACACACATGCACACAAACTGTTCATGAAAAATCACTAAAATGTTTTTCACAGGAGGCAGACACACTACACTCATTATGTGGGGACTGCACCCCTTCCACACTTTCACAATTTATATATACTCACTTTTCAGCAACTGAAACCTTGGGGACAGCAGATAAATTATTTAATGATGAAATGTAGTTCACACCACTGTGAAGTCATACTAGTGGGGTATTTACTTTGTGGTTTTAATATTACATCATCACGTGTTATTTTTCAAAGGTACAGTGCTCTACCTACAACACCTAGCTGTTAACCTTTCTGTCTAGGAAGTAAGAAACTCCTACTGATGCATTTATCATTGAAGCATAGTAACATGTACATTAATTTAGGTAGGGGTCATGGTGGGTTCAGTCTTTCATGATGTCATGAAATGGATGTTCAGGTCCAAAACAGACATAAATTATAACACAGGCTTTCTATATGTCAGTATTTTGTATAAGTCAGTATTTTAGCTATTCTGTATAAAAGTAATCTTTGATTATCTTTAGACGATTGTTTAATGTCAGTGATGATTTCACTGACAGTGAAATTCAAAGCAGTTAAAAGCAAAGTATTCAGGTAACAAAATCAAAACATTTTATCAACTGAAGACTCAAACTGTATAGTCTATCATACAGGTTTTTACATTTGTTTTATATGCTCAAATGCAGTATGACACTGAGAAGAAAGCAAGCACTCTCATTTGCTTTGACTTACACCCTGCAGGGTTACCTCCCACCCTTATGCTGAAAAAGTTAAAATATTCCTCTCCCAACAAAAGTCTTCCCAGAAAAGTATTAAAGGAATCCCCTAGATGAATAAATTCAAATGCCAGACATACTGCAAACTCAACCAGATGTGCGAGTAAATCCTCTTTTTTCCATAAACATCTGGAAAAATCATTCATTGTTGCACTTTGCCTGTTGTTGCAATGTTTGATCTAATTTGAAATACCTTAGACTAAAATAGGGTGATGTCTGGCTGACAACATATATACTGTTATATTTGAAGAAACTATAAAGGCACAAATCAAGGAGATTTATATCTGTTTGAATATAGATCCCCAAGAAAGACAGCACTTAAGGTAATTCCTCTGAAATGCTTGCTCCCAGAATATGCTTGCCATTTCAGGTCTGGTGTGAAATCACAGTGGTATGAACATTTCACTGTTAAAGGACTTTTCTCTTCTCCCCAAAATTTCAGAGAAGTGGGAAAAAAAAAAATATATATATATATATATATATATATATATATATATATATATATATATATATAAATTGTTATCATGCAGAAGGGATGCAGTCCCCCCTATAGGGAGTGTGGGGGGTTGCTTCCTACAAAAAATGTTTTAGTGATTTTCCATGGACAGGTAAGACCGGATTCCATAAACATTGTGAAATTTGGTGCAATCTGCTGAGTTCCATGCAAGATTTGCAACTAACCAAGTAATATGCAAATATGCCCCATTGCATGGAGAATACCTCAGTGCAAGGGAGACATAACCAGTGAAATCAGCACAAATAAAATCAGTCATGTCAAATACTTATTCACTGAAAACTTGTTCTTAAGGTAATATGGGTCTATATCAGAACACCGAAAGTTCATACTTTCGATTGTTCTTACATCGACCCCTAGTCAGCGAATGCTGAAAATAGCGAAACAACAGATAACCAAATTTTTTCCTAGGGAAAGAATTCAGTTGTCCGTTTCTGTCATTTCGCTATTTTCAGCACTGTGGTGGAAAGTTATAAGTCGGGTTCAGGTAAGTGTGTGATTGGGCGTGGGTTAGGTGAGTTAGGGTTAGGGCGCAAGGGAGGTATGTGCGCGATTGTGTGGACGTGAGGGTTAGGGCGGATTAGGTGAGTTAGGGTTAGGGCGCTGGTGAGGTAAGTGTGTGATAGTGATGGACCTTAGGGTTAGGGTTTGGGTTAAGGTAAGTGGATAGTTAGTGGTGTTTGTACAGTTTAGTGTAGTGTTAGCTGTAAGATTTTGGGTGTATGTGTGTGGATTGCTGTTTGCTTGGTGTGCTTGTGTTTTGTTTATGTGTTTTGGAACAGAATTTTTTTTTCCCTAGGAAAAAAATTCGCTGTTCTGAATGTTCAATATTGTCAGCATTCACTGTTTAGGGGTCGATGTAAGAACATTCGAAAATGTGAACTTTCAGTGTTCTGATATAGACCCAGATAATATATGCATGTGCATTAGCAATGAACATCTGGGGAAGTTATACAAGCCTAGCAGAACTTTTGGAATACGTGGAAAGTGCTAAATGAAAACAAATGTGCATCAGCTATGTCTGAAAAGTTACAAATACCAGCCAACGTTTATGGATATCATTGTAATACATAAATGGACATATATAAATGCACTCATCACAATTTTCAGAATCAGAAGTAATATGCAAAACTTTTAATTAAAAAGTTAATTAATTAAGACTATGGGCAATCACAGCCACTTCACCATGGCTAACAGTAGCTAACAAGGGGTGCACTATAAACATGGGGAACACAACACCCCATGAACATTGTGAACATTTTCGAATGTTCTTACATCGACCCCTAATCAGTGAATGCTGACCTATTGGTACTTTTGTGGGGATAGGCCCCATTTTTGTTTTTTTGAAGAACAGAAGGAGTTGAAAAGGCACAGAAAGAGGAGGTGGATAAATGATCAGGCACCAACATATAACAAATATCACATGACATGATGTACAAAGGTCAGAAATACCCATAAACGATAGGTAAGGAACACAAGCAGAACATATAAACACTATATAACATGGGTGAAGCAAAAATTACAAACAGGGTAGAAATGCCTAACAGCCATTGTGGAACGCAAGAATACATACATACCAATTTAACCCAACCCTGTTCTCCTTGCCAGTTCTATACCCTATCCTATCTCTTTTCTAATTAATTGATCTAGCAAGGAATCATATGTTCCTTCTCTATGTAAAAAACTCTTCATCACCCTCCTTCATAAAGGTGGAACCTTATCTGATATAACTAATTTCAGACCTATCACCATATTATCCTGCTTGTCAAAAATTCTGGAGAAGTCCATTCATGTGCAATTTTTTCAATGTAATCTTCCCCCACACAGCATGGTTTTAGATCTACCTATAACACTGCCATGGCCTTATTAGCTTTCACAGATACTATTAACAAAGCCACAGATGAAGACAAACATGTTTCCTTTGTATTCCCTGATCTCAGTAAAGCTTTTAATCTAGTGTCTCACCAAAACCTCCCCTACCAAATGTCTTCCCTCAGGCTATCAGGCTATCACAACCCACACTACTATGGTTTAACAACTACTTAACCGATAGATACCAATCTGTTAAATGGCTCTCTACTTTTTCTCTATTACTTGCTGTCAGTACTAGTGTGCCACAGGACTCCATTCTCGGCCCTCTGCTCTTTAATATATTCACTAGCAATTTATATAAGTCCTCACAGTAAACCTCCCTCATACAATATGCTGACAATTCTACCTTAATATGTTATTCTAACAACCTAATACATCTTCAGCAAATTACTCAAAAAGCCTTTAAATCTCTTGAAAGTTGACTACAGGATAATCACTTGCTATTAAAGCCCCCCCCCCCCAAAAAAAAAAAAAACTAAATTACCTTTTTTTCAAAAATCCCATTTCCATGAAAAAAAAAAAAAACAATTTAAAAATGTCTTCCTTAAATACCATGATTGAATTTACTCTATATACAAAATCACTTGGCATTACAATAGACGTTAATCTTAAATTTAATTTACATATCAACAACAGCATCAAGCAAACCAATCAAAAACTAGGCACCTCTCATAGAGTAAAGAAACTCCTTGCAGACTATGCCAAGGTAACTCTAGTTACCACTTACCTTTTACCCTCTGTCATATATGAAGCCCCTATCATGACCAACCTACAACCTCACTTAGTTCTAAACTTGAGCAGTGCTATTAGAAGTTGCCTGATTCACTTGCAACAAACCTTACTGGTCCCACCACTGTTTAATACTAAAACACTTTGGCTTGAGCTTCCTCAACACCTATTTGATACTAAGCCTTAACCCATACAATCATCCATCTTCCATTCACCTGCTCAGCAATTAGACCCCTACTACAATATTATTTCCAAATTGTCCCCTTTTGTCAAATAATAAACAACTGCATAGCATCTACAAACCACAAAGGGCTTAGGGGGGGGGGGGGTTCAGTGTCTATTCTAATAGTATAGCTAGAACTTGGAATAAAATCCCTGTATCAATCAGGTCTATCACACACCTCTATCTTTTCAAACCATTACTAAAAAAACTTCTTCTTTGCCTCCTGGCTTTGTTCCTGCTCCTCATCTGGGAAATAGCTCTCTAACAACCTTTATTGCCTTCCTTATACTCCCCTTTAAAGGACCAAATCACTTAACCTGTTTACCCCCTTCTAATACCTCACTTATTGTACTTCTTAAACTACTATGTCTACTTCTGATTAGTGCAACCAAATTACTATTCCATCATTACTTATCTGTTAACACTCAAACTTACTTATCTCCTCTAATACCTCACTCCGTGTATTTCTTAAATTACTCCTACTTATCTTATGTAAAATACTTCTATCTGTGAAGTCTCAGTACAAGACTTGTAAATTTTATGTTTGTGAATATCAGTACTGATTTTATTATACTAACTATGCTATGCATTCACTAAAACTGCATTATAAAATGTGTTATTGTAAATATTGATTGCATTAAATATGATACCTTGGGACTTTTCTTCCCAGGTCTCTGCTGTAAAAGTGCACCTGTGCCCAGTCAGACTTACCCTGTAAACAAATGTCAGTGAATGAATAAATAAATAAATAAATAAATAAATAAATAGTATATGTACAGATTAGTGCTGAGATTATGAATTTTATAAATTGTGTGACAGTCATACCAAAATGAGCATGATCAATGGTAGGTGTGTGTGTGTGTGTGTGTGTGTGTGTGCATGTGCGTGTGCATGTGCGAGGGTGTGTGTGTGTGTGTGTGTGTGTGTGTGTGTGTGTGTGTGTGTGTGTGTGTGTGTGTGTATGTGGCAGAA
Source organism: Protopterus annectens (assembly GCF_019279795.1). Lineage (NCBI taxonomy): Eukaryota > Metazoa > Chordata > Ceratodontiformes > Protopteridae > Protopterus > Protopterus annectens. Next base: position 1,014,791,807 of record NC_056727.1, read on the forward strand.
CCCAAAATGGCGAGTGCTGTCATTGCAGTACACAATGGATATCAAATGCAATTATCTACTAGACTGTCAGCAGTGCAAGAGCAAGCCAAGAAACAGCAAGTATGATCAAATCCAGTCAAGGAAATGCAGGAGAAGGCAAGTGGACAGCATACTAAAACCTCCAACCATGCACGCAAAAGGTAAACACCTAAGCACAGTGCCAAACAGCAGTACCATACTAGAATATTAATGTGATTGTGTAATAAACAAATAAGTATATATATATATATATATATATATATATATATATATATATATATATATATATATATATAAAATATGTATGTATATATATATATATATATATATATATATATATATAAAAATATATATATATGACTATACATTCCTATACATACCACAAACACAGGAGAAATGGGATCCATATGTCAATGACACATTCCAGGTAAGAGTTAACACATATGGGTGTTCAGATATACAATGTAGGGTGACATGCAATGACATTGCATAAGCCAAACAGAAACCTTGGGGAAGAACCTCATGTTGATCAGGAACGAATGCAGGAATGGTTAAGGAGAGGCGAATTCAAGCCAAGAGATGAAAGGTTAATATTGGCAGCACAAGATAGTGGGCTATGTACACATTGGTTTACAAAGTCCATTGAACATGTGGGAGAAACAGGAAAATGTAGGTTTTGTAAAACAGAATTGGTAACAATTGCACACCTCGTTGCTGGTTGTGACCTACTAATGGCAGAAGGACTGTATACTGAAAGGCATAATAATGTAGCAAGACTGTTGCAATGGGGATTGTACAAACATTATGGTATTGAAGTGGCTGAAAGACACTGGAAACATTAGCCACAAAGCATCACAGAAAATGATGAAGTCTACATCAAATGGATCATCCATAGCCAACAGTTCAAAAGATAGATATAAGAAAACCAGATATAGTGGTCGAAGAAAAGAAAACAAAAGATGCATTGATCATTGAAATGGCCACACCCAGTGACCACAGTGTCCTGAGTACAGACAGACATAAGTCATAAAATATCAAGATTTGCAAGCAGAAACTAGAGCAATGAGGAAGAAAGACACCCAGATAGTTCTGATAGTAGTAGGAGCAATGGGTCTTATAAAAAAGAGGCTACAATCATCTTTAGATATCCAACCAGTACATGTAAGTCCATATGAATTGCAGAAGGAGTCATAACTGGGCACATTGCAGGTGCTGAGAAGAGCAATTCTGGCTGACATCAAAGAGTGAAACAATACTAATTTCATGAACTTTAATCGTACTTTGACTTAGGAATGGGGTCCATTCCCTTCACTGCATTAGAAACCCAAAAGATTTGGTGAAATTAAAAAAGAAGACTCATCAAACATACGCACAGCAATGACATGGAATATGAAGTAAATGGTGATACATATATTATTAATAAAAGCTAAGTAATGCAAGATTGTGCATACGCAAGAAGTATATAAATGTCTGGGTAATGCATAACATACAAATGCAACATAAACACTGATGGAAGCTACTCACTTGACACAACCTTGCGTGCATATGCCTTGCATGTGTATGATACCTTTCATGGTGGCACAAGGTCAAATTGTACCAGAACACCTACATTACAATGTTACAAGAAGGTAAACATACACACAGGCAAATATCAAGCATATGTGAAACATATAGGCCAAAGCTATAAGGGAGAAAGGAGATGGACAACATGGGCCCACATCAGTGAGGAAACACCAGCAATAAAAAGTAGGTACAGAATAAAGCAGGACAACCATAGCTAAGGAGACACAGTGCACATACATGTATCTGCAACGCAAGATGGACTGCAAGTCCTCACAAGGTATATTGAAGCAAATGTTCAACATCTGACATATGTGCATAGTGCATTGTTGATGGGTATAGACATGCCTGTTTGCAAATGAGACAAACAATATAGTCATTTTCAACAGTTAAATAGCAAATGACATGAGTACAAAACAAAAGTAGCTTTGAATATCACATCATCATATACTATCATGCAAACATAATACAACAGGTGGCATGTCCATTGTTAGTTTTATAAATATAACAGTACATGTGTAGGACTGATCAAAGGAAAGCCCTGTGCACACAAGTACAACACAACGAAATGTAATAAGTCCATGAAACTAGTTACATATTACAACAGCAGTTATGTGTTGATGTAAATGAGTGCATTTGTACTACAAATGCGTAAAAACAGACGTAAGCTAACCCATGAATGTATGGGGTCTATATTATAACATCGAAGTCTAAAAACATCGAATGTTATAATATTGAACCCATTCAATCGAAACACCAGAAAACCGAACAGTCAGAATAGCGAATTTTTTCCCAGGGGAAAAAATCTGCTGTTGCGACAAACATACACACAACTCAACCACACCAAAATAAATAATCCACACACATACACTTCACAAAACCCTACACTAAACCAGACATACACCACTAGCTATCCACTTACCTTAACCCAACCCTAATCCTAAGGTCCCTAACTATCGCACACTCACCTTACCCGTTCCCTAACCCTAACTCACCTACCCCACCCTAACCCTCACGTCCACACATTTGCACATTTACCTGACCCGCACCCTAACCCCTGACTCACCTAAACTATGCCCAATCGCACGCTCACCTTCATTCGCACACTTACCTTAACCCGGTCCGTAACCTTCACTCCACAGTTGAGGAAATAGCGAAGCTGCAGGAATGGCCCACTGAATACTTTCCCTAGGAAAGTATTCTGTGTTTTGCAGCTTTATTATTTCAAGCATTCGCTCTACTGCGTTCGATATTATAACATTACAAGTTTTTAGACTTCGATGTTATAATATAGACCCGAATGTATGTCCTAACATAAACTATGTTCAAAAAGACTGGTTAGTGCCATAAGCAAGATAACAGACAAAAAAGAACTCAGGAATAATGCTAAACAAAGAATCACCTCTGTATATTCAATAAGGGACCATTGTATGTCAATGCAGTATGTGAAGGATATGTGTTAATAACCACCTGTCACAATACTATAAAACAACATGGTACAATAATTGCCAGTGTATGGCCCACACAAGGTCATTGCACCAGTGGGACAGCATAACTCCATAATTTTACATAAGGTAAAAAATCAAGGACATGCCTTGTGTTGAACAGATGTAAGACAGTCTACATTTTATAACTGTTATGTATGTGATGTTACACTGCTGTCTGACATTATCCACCTATAACACCTTATGTGATGAAAGGCATACATCCAATCCATACTAAATTACAAAATGGTGTGTAACATACATCACAGTCATATGCCAAACTTGCTAAAGTAAAACACAATAATCAATAAGGAATGCACATACAGTAAATGCATATGCTAAAATACACATTCATTATGTATGTATATAAGCAGAAATTATTTACATTGTGTAACACTGTACAATGTGTTGCTATGACAGGCCTGTTGCAAAACATAACAGTAACAAATGCCTATGCATAGTATAACAAACTATAGAGTTCACAATGCATAATAAATGTTACTGAGGTATTAAGAAGGTCCTGAAAAGGAGGTCACTCTCACAATAGTGATATGTATGTGGATGTAATACACATAGCATGTGATCTTATGTTGTCACATCTATCCACTGGTTCACAGTATGTATTGACGTGTCAAATAACACAACCAGACTTAAAGGCAGACATCTGAAACAACTATTCATTACTGCAGTGTCAGATGTGCACCAACAGAACTGTATAGAGATTATATTACAGTCAGTTAACAACACCAAAACTTATGAAACAGGACATGTGTAATGTTTGCCCGAGTTACTTCACAGTACAGTACATGGAGTGGTTGGTATAATGGTTAAAGTATTTACCTCCCAAATACAAAGCTTGATTCTCACTATTGAAAGGGAAATTGACTATGTTAAAATGCAGGATAAGGGCACCTAACCTAATACTTACATATGAACCAATAATGTGATTCTAGTGGGAGGGTTTGGCATAATGGTTGAAGTCTTCACCTCATTGACACAAAGTACAGGGTTTAATTCTGATATCTGGTTATTGGCTTGGCTTAAAATGGCCCTTCGAAGCAGTTAGCTTAGTATTCACCTATGAACATAAGTGTTGTGACACTATAATGGTCAACAGATCTGGCACACAAGGTTTATTTATAAGTTGGTTAACAAAACACAAAAAGGTGTAATAATAACAAGTGTAATGTCATGAATATGCAACATTCTAAATGTCATAATATTCATATAGTGATGACATAATAGCAATCGTCTATAAAAGTTCCCAAACCATCACCTTACTTCCACAGGAAATACCAAAATTTAACAATGCTGAACTTTTAATAACACTCCTAAAAACCAACAGGAAAACGATATGTCTAACAGCAATGTATATACCACTAGGGAATAACACTGATACTGCTAAAAGCATCCTGTATTGGATATCCCAACAAATTAATCATGAAACCATAATACTTGGAGACTTAAATATAGACTGGCAATTAATATATTCCACTACCCCCATTGAATTTATAAACGTGTTTAAATTCAGAAATGTAATAACCACAACTACTAGAATCAACAAAACTTCAGGGAGACACTAATCATTAGATTGGATTCCTACAAACAAAACAGACAAACTAACAAAAGTGAGCTGCTTCTCAGACAGCATAAATGAGCACATACCAACATATGCCATTAGAACTCACCATAACCTAGATAAACGTATTATGTATAATCAAATGCGAAATGCAACCAATTTCAGCAAAGATATTTTTAGTGAAACACTACAACAATACAACTGGAATGTATGTAGAACAATGCTGTTACTTTAATAACACATTTTTACAGAATAGCACCAGTACGTAATCAAAGAATAATGCCCAACCCCACACTATGGCTGGCAAAAGAAACAAAAAGTCATGACAAAAAGGGATAAAGCCTGAAAAAAATTGATGTAAAATAGAACTCAAAATGTATTCCAGCAATTTAGACATCTTAGAAACCTTGTAAAACTCTATGTCAAACAAGATAAGCAAAAATACTATACTAACCTACAAGACAAACATAAAAACAACCCAAAACTTTTTTTAGTCATTTGTTAATAAACTACTGTACTCTGGCAAGATCACCAGTCCCTTTCCAAAACAGACAAAATGACAGATTCTATCCCCACACAGTGTAATTAATACTTTATACAATCAATATTATCTCTCTTAGACACTAACACATCTGCCTCTCTCACTCTACCCCTGTCTAATCAGAACTACCCACAGCTCTTCAATTTTAGTCCAATACCCACCTCACTCATAAAGAAGTTGCTCCTTAAGCTAAAAACTATTTCTGTAGCTGTAGACCAACTACCATCAGACTGCTTAAAATGGCAGCAGAAGTCATAGCCTTCCCTGTGTCCATACTAATTAATAGGACCATAACAGTAAGATATGTCCCATAACTGTGGAAAAAATCCTACATTATATCACTGCACAAAGGGAGCACATCTACAGAGTTTAATAACTACAGACAGATAGTGATTCTCTCCCCCTCTCCAAAATATTAAAGAAATGCATCCATATGCAGCTGATGCAATACCTAACCTCAAATAACCTGCTCTCAGAAACATAATATGGCTTTAGGCCCCAGCACAGCACCACTACTGTTCTACTACAATTTACCAATATAATAAACTGACATAGAAACAATGATCTGCTTGTGTCCACCATGGTCTTAGGCTTGTCAAAGGCATTTAATACTGTCTCGCACAAGCAAATGATTGTTCGACTCTCTTCAGCTGGACTTTCACAATACGCCTTGTCATGGTTTCATAGTTACCTATCTGGAAGGCAACAAGCTATTAAATGGCAACAAACCTACTCATCCTTTCAACCAGTTACTGCAGGTGTCCTCCAGGGCTATAACCTGGTCCTCTCCTATTTAATATATTTATTAATGACCTCCACACCACTCACCATGCTAGTTTATTTCAGTATGCAGACAACTCAACATTAATGCATGTGGCCTCGACAATAAATAAGTTCCGAGACATTACCCAAAAATCTTTCTCCTCTGTAAAAACCTGGCTAAAAGAATCAAACCTCCTACTCAACCCAAGGAAAACTAAGTTAATGCTTTTTACTTCAAAAAGTTGCCAAAATCAAAAGTAATCTTTTGCCATAAAGTCAGCGAATAATACTGTCATTGAAACTGTAACTCATAGTAAACTTCTAGGCATTATAGCAGACAATCTCAAATATGATCAGCATATACTGCACACCTTTAAATCTACACACCAGAAACTAAGACCTCTTTATAGGATCAATGGATTACTTAAAAATAACACAAGAAAAACTCTAGCCACCATCTTCTTATTGCCAATTCTCTCATACACCACAACTTTCCTAAGAGGCTTAAACAATACTCAAAGAAAGATACTTGCCTCCTGCTAAAATAAAATGGCTAAATTTGCCACCAATCTCCCTCATAGGACCCACCATTGTCATAGCTTAAACCAATTAAATTGGTTTGAACTATACAGCTACCTAACATATTCACAACTAACTACAGCACACAAACTCATTAATCATCCAGAAAAATACCCTGCACTACATAACTTATTATTGACCTACTGTCCAGCAATGGACCTCTGCTCTAGTACCAAAATTGTATTACTTACAAATAAGTCAAATAATGTTGCAAGTGACTCATTCTACTTCCAATACATGGCTTAAATCTGGAATAGTATCCCCACACAAATAAAACTCTCTGATAAACTTGATAGTTTAAAAACACTGCTTAAACAACATCTTAACCAATCCTGGTCCTACACATGCTCATCACCAAGTTAAGACTTTGTGCTTATGGTATGATACTCTCCAAATACTGTCCTTGAACAAAATATACTCAACCTCTCACTGAAAAGACAAAACTATTCTTATACATAACTGCTACTTGTACAATCCATTAAGTTGCAAGTGGGCTTTCTCTTTAGTAACTTCTGCCTCTGTAAAATCTTACACTATATACACTGTATAAATGTAACTACTGCATGTGTATAAATGTAAATAGAAATGCAACTACTCTGTGCTTAACTTGAACTTAGTATAATGCAATGTAAGCAAAATTAGTTTTTTTCCCCCAGGCCTCCACCAAAAATGGGTATCATCCAGTCAGACTTTTCTGGAAGACAAATAAATAAATAATGGAAGGACATGAACTTAAATAGGATATGCTGGATGGACAGATTTATCTCCCATTGACTGCCGCATATTTGGAATGGGCTACCAATTCATGTGAAACAGAGCACATTTATAACACTGTTCAGGAGGAACTTGGATGAGTGGATGGGGCACTGTAAATTCTTACTGTGAATAGTGCCCACAACCCTCCTGGACAGGGACAGTCATCACTAAATGCAATCTTGGGTATTGACTAGAACCTCTATGGTATTACATTGGGTTGAAACGGCTAAGCTAAAAATGACCTCCGGGTCGATAGCCTAGTAATCTCCTATGATCCTATGAATCAGTGTGCCCATCAAATGTTTTCATTATGTTACACTAGCACATTATATGGCAGGCAGCATGAGTTTATCACACATACTTCTGTAGTTGCTTGTACATTTTCTGACATATCAGCCTTCGGGGTACATGCAAAACACATATGTGTACAGCACACAGATATATTTAGTATTAAATTACATTAGACAAGTATGCCATGTCACTCTAGCATGCGACACTGACATGGGGCTCATTTCCAAAAAATTGGTCCAATGTAAGTTAATAGAAAGAGCAGAAATTTGGGAATGTGACCCATGATGAAAGCATGCCACTAGAGATGCCTTACACCAATGTCAATCAAAGAATCTGAAAACATCTGTAATACAGCCCCTGTTCATTATTCAATGTGTACATCACACATTTATGTTGAGATATCAGTACAACACATCATTATGCGCAACTAATGTGTCATGTCTGTATAGTATAACACACACCTCACAGATGCATTACGGGAAGTCTGACATAACATTAGCATGCCTGAATATCATATGATTACACATCTAAACCTGAAAATTTAAATATGTTAATACTATGCCTGGAGACAGAAAGGTTGAGAGTAATAACATATACCTTTCCCACTGCACTGCTACAAAAGCCTTTGCATACACAGTCTGCACAAGGATTATTGTAACCCTGATCTTCAGCAGCTGAAAACAGAAAGAGATATGATGTATTACAGCAACAGAAGAAATGTTTGCATACATAATGATTGCTATGTACAATAAATGAACAGTGAAAAACCTCCTTAATATTACATGTTAGGAAGCAGTGCCATGCAATAAAATACAATATTACATTTTGCAATTTCAGTCTTTGGTGTTTCACTTTCAGTACTGTGCACACATGAGGATTAGTATAGATAAATAGGAACAAGTTAGATTGAAACCTGAAATTTCCACCTATGTTCATATTGCAAGCTAATTGATCTTCATTGTGATTGCAGGAATTGCAGGAAATCAAAAAACTTACATCTATAAATACACATATGAAGCATTATATACACTACACGAAAATTATGCAGTCGTGACTGCATATCATCACGTTGCTTACAGAAATATCACTCAGCTATAATAGCTCTGGTTTCCATGTGTCATAGTTCACAAGAAAACATTTGTCTGCACTTGATAACAAATAGACATTAAAGGGATTACTGTTCAACTGTGGGATTCAAACCTACACATGTAAAGTAGGTAGTGGGATATTCAATGAAAAGAAGTAAATAATTATAACAGACTTGTAAAATTTAAACTTTAGGGATAAGATATGTATGTGTTGCTCAGCATTCACACATACATCATTATTAACAGAAGTATGCTACACGATATTTCTAGAAGCATTGCAGATAATGGAAATATGCTTTGTCATCCATGGCCTAAGTGCTATAGGTTTTAATGTACCGCTACCATGCTAAATGTGTAAAATCTCTAATGGATAACTTTCCAAAAAACTACAAATCTCCTATATGTGATGTGCGATAGTAAATGAATAACCCTGAAGAATTCATCCAAACTAGGCTACACTGACATATGAACCCACACATAGGCAAACAACATTTAAATTGACTTATTGCATAACCACTTGAGCTAATTGCCGTCACATTTCTTTTAAAGTTGTAAAAGTCTATATTATGGAATTATGACAAAATGCACATTTATTCATCGTATAAGACTAACAAATATCAGCACACCTGAGTTTAACTTTCATAGTTTGCAAAAAGGACATTTGTATGTACTTGAAACAAATAAATAGCCATTAAAGAAATTAGTGTACAACCACATGATTCAAACCTATGTATGTAAATTAGGTAGGAGGGCAGCCAATTACGTCAATAAAGTGCTAATCCTACAGCCATAAAAGAGTATAAGGATTACAGATCCACACTCCTTGTATTTACATTGTATTTACAAGACTCAGACAAATTTCAACCATGATGACCTGCATTGGTCTTACATTCACTAAACCTGATGAAAGAAGAAAATGATTCAAAAAGACTGTTGTGACTTTTAAGCTTTAGAATTTACTTATGTATGATTTGATAAGTCAGCTTTCACAAATACAGAAGTATACTATGATGATTCATGAAGCCTTGTGGATAATGAAGAAATGCGTAGTCATCCGTTGCCTAGGCTCGATAGGTGTCAATGCACCAGAGTCATTGCTATATGTGTAAAAATGTATATGTTATAATTTATCAAACAAATATAGATTTTTCATATGTGATGAGAAATATTATAAGAATTACTGTTAATGGTTTTTCAAAAATTTGATACACCTGGATTTGAATGTGCACATAGGAAAAGTACAGTTACTTTGCCAATTTGGTTAACCAATTGAGCTGAGGCCATCACAGTTCAGTATATGTTTTACAAGCAGATATGGAATTGCAGTAGGAATAGTAGGTTTGAAGTCTGTATTCATACAGAGATGCAATAGACAGTCCTATACAATGTTTACACTGGTCCAGTATATTTGTGGACAACTTCAGAATTCGCCATCATGCAAATGTTAATTTTAATTATTAGAACACATTCTTTATCCATGTAAATTACTACTGTTAATATGGATAATCATGGAACACACTTGAAATACAGAGCATAACATAAGCATATGATAATGTAGGTGTTAAGGTGTGGAGTATGTAACTTACTCTAGGTATCAAGCGGCTAGTGTCAGACCTCTGCAAAGTTCCACTGACATGGTCACATCCTCTGCTCATATCCAGCATCGGCTCCTTGTCTATCCAGTTCAGCACCCAGACTCACTGAAGCCTCTTCATGATCAACATCCTTGCTAAATTAGTTCTACATCGAAGAAAAACACCTTCCAAAACATGTTAAGTGAGATCCCACTCAGTTTGCAGGTAGCAATGGTATGATAACAATATGTATCAATATTACATTTTAAGTTGGAGCATATTGGATGCTAGCAAGCTATTGGAGGGCATTATGCACTTATTACAGATATCCCCATTTATTGATACCTATTGGGCAGTGAGACTGAGCACTGTACACTTTTGCTAAGCTATTGGTTAATGTGTTGAGATTCAAGAACTCAGGAGGACATTTGATATTAGGATTCCAAAACATTAAATGCTATTGAACCTTATTAATTAAGCATGACACAAATTGCACTTAAATGCTGTGTGTGCTTGGTTAACCTCACTCCGGGATATAGGTGAATTAGAGCTAGCTTCCAAAGGTAAGCTGTCACCTGTTTGCATTATTTTGCTGGAAATCAGTGCTATTATCACATACCTATGTTATCATTATGCTCTGTAAAACAACTGAAATGTTTTAATGCTTGGCATGAGAAATTCGTTGCATTATAATCTGTCTGTTACATAAAGGATGAGGGTTCACTTCAACAATACGCCTGCATTTGGGAATATGTCAATCACTACCAAGATGGTTTTCCCAATATACACTTGTATAGCTACAAGCAAACCATTCCTGCTGAACTATAGATATGGATGGAGTTCACATATATCCATGGGTACTGTAGAATAACCTGAAACATCTGATGGATGTTTGTGGATACTGATGACTTACTGAGTTATGCTTAAGTTGTATGTTCATTGACTGATTTACAGACACTCTCTAACATGTCCCTTTCATAAACTAATGTTGTACTGCCTTGTTTCTGCATATATTTCAGTAGTTGTGTTACTGAATGACATAATATCTAACATGCATCCTTCATGTTTGAGGAAGAATTGATAGTTGTGTTAGGATGTGCATGTAACTGTGGCAACACCATTTTTATAATACTGTAGTTGTGGCACATTGGTAATATGTTCAGCCCTTACTTGTCATAATATCCACTAACATGGGTTCAAATCCTACTTCAGCATATATGATATGTACAAGCTTGTTTAAGGCACTGATAGCTGTCCACAAGTATGCTGATGATGTTAAGGCATATGGATCAGCTATTCAGACATGTTTTTATGTTCATTCCATTTATCTGTACATGACAGTGACATACATGACTTAGATTGTTTTGCAATAGCTATGCTCTGTAAATGAGAGGCAACTCATTAATTTGACATATGCTTTTAACATTGTCATTTCAGTAAGTGAGCCCCTAAACAAGCCCTATGATGTGCATATCACCCTGTCTTCCAGATATGAAACCACACTAGGAGACACAATTTTACACATCGAGAAAAAGAAATAATAATAATAATAGAGGATCTGCACCAGCATGGCCGCAACCTGCTTGGATGAACACACAATACTGTGTGGAAAATCAAGCATGGATGGATCTGATACACATGATAGATGCCATGGGTGGAAACAATAGATACAGGGAGGCCTGCTGGATAATCATCTGTTCAGCCAAAAGACTCTTCTGCTGTGAGACAGAGGAATGCAGCTGGAGGTGGGCCACCATTGCCTCCATGGATAATAAAATTATGTTCCTGTCCCAGTATCATTACATCTGCCAGGATCTCAGATACCTGAGGGGATATCAAGGCAGGTGCACTAGGATGTACAGGTATGTCCAATGTTCACAGACACGGCAGCATATACTAATTCTCATTGAAGGATATTAATTCACAATTCTTACAGTAATGTTATTTTTTAGTTATAGCAACAGAAGTATGCCATGACAGCACACCATATGTGGATGCACAATGTAAGTGTTATAGCATGCTATCTTACCTATACAGTACATACAAATGACTGCCAGCAATATGTGTGATGTGTTTTTCAATTGTATAGCCCCATCAACATCAGAACAGCAGCAAAACATGTCACATAAGTCAGTGTCTCCATATCCTGTTATTGTGATACATAGTTGTGTGCCTCTGCTTACTATTAAGACGGTAGAGTGCACTCACATGTTGTTATTTGTGTACCATTTTATCGTAAAGATGCTTCTGTGTGAGACATGGGCCATGAAGCATCATACACAGACAGGCCTGGTAAGGTTGTTCATATTGTTGCTATAGTGCAGCACTGTTTATCACACCTGTGATCTACAGTATTAATGTTGTCTTGTTCCCTACATCAGTACATCTGCATGATGTGTGCACTGTTTGTCGCATAAGTGTCTCTGTGTCCTGTTAATGTGATCCATAATTGTTTTGTGCCACTACCTACTGTTATGACTGTGGAGTATAGTTACATGCTGTTGTTGCTGTTTGCGTGCCATTTTATAATGCAGTTTCTGCATAACATTAGATGATATATTCCCTAACCAGGGAGGACATACCTGGTAAGGCAGTCTATATGGCTGCTCATTTCACTATTGATACTTACATATGCACCCTTTATAACCATTACAGTCTTGTTCACCTCCATAGGGCACCTGCAATCTGAATGTTGTCATTGCCCATCCAGTATATCTAATTTCCTGTGTGTTATACATCTGGTGGAATGCTGCATGATGCCTTGTATGTGCTCACTACTGAGTTGTGTATGTGCATTCTTTTTACATGACAGTGTCATTTCTACTCTCATCACCAGTGGGTGAGTCAGAGGAGGACATGTCAGGCAGCTTTTAGTAGATAGATTGACATTATATGTCATATGTGATTGATATTTTACTGACATGGTATATATCTGTTTCACAGGGTCACAAAACTACCCACAGCCATGATGACCTGGTAGGTCCACACCATCAGTAGCACTGTAGTTATATTGTTATCTAATATATCAGTACTATTCTGCAGTATTTGACTTTTGTGAATGCATATGACGTGTCATCTGTCTCTTTTTGTAGCATGTCCACTCTCAGCCTCCTCCAGTAACCCATCCACTGATCCTGAAGTGGGATGTGATGTACCTCACTCTGATAGTACAGCCAATGACACTTGGACCACTGCATTAGTTCATTGCCCAGCCCAGAAGGGGACAGTCATGTGTGTCATGGTGTAGCCTCCAACAGGGAAAATAGCATGGCCAACCATTCTGATGATGTGGAGACATCAGATGATGGTTATGATGATTAATGTGACCTACTGTCCCATGTTGAGTCTGATAATAATGGTGAATTTTCTCCATGATAGACTAATACTGTCTGCAGGAGTACACTTGGGAGTGTAGCTGATGTAAATGGATGTATGTCAGAGGGTGTCTGCTTACTATTACAGGTGCATGAATGTTCACAGTGACATAATGGCTCTGACCTGTGTGCAATTGCCCATGCCACCAATCGTGTAGTAAACCAGCTGCATATGTTGCATAAAGGTCAGGAGTGCAGGCATGGAGAGGTCATGGCAGCATGGGCTGCACAACATTACAGTACCATGCTGTGTTAAAAGCCTTGTTATGGTGGTGTTAGAGCTGAGACATAGTATAAACTGGGTGTTACATGCTCTATCTGTACTGAGCAGATTACCATCAGTGAGGATAGGAAAATTTCTTCTCATTATACCCACACATGGCCCTTGGATATCAATGTCTTTGCTGCAACATGCATGCACATCTGCTGTTGGGCATTTAACTGTAAGCTCAGCCATTATGTCCTGACAGACACAATGTACTACTGCTGCAACTCTCACTGTGTACCAAAATCATAGTGTTACCACATCTAGCTTCTTGGTGCAGCACTGTGGGCTAAGTGTCTCCAGACATGGCAGATGCAGCCGTGCAGGACCATAGTGTGAGCTGTCAGTGTAGGCACCCTAAACTGCATTAGAGTAACAGTAATGGCCGATCCAATGTTTGTCCTATTGTGTTATTCTGACCACTGTGCTGACCACGGACTAATCAATCTGTTAGTGGTTTCATATATGTCTGATGATACAGGGTTTTTCTGATCAGTTATCTGATAAAGTTGATTAGCTTCAAGTTGTGATGCATACTACATACTTGTCATTAGTATATGTTAGTACTGATATTGACACAATAATGCTCTATGTGACAGTCTCCATGCTTCTATGTTTGCATCTGTTGCTAGTTGACATATAGTGCATATTTACATGGTTAGCAACATGTTATCTTTGTCATTCATCGATTGCTACAGTGAACATTTCCTTGCTGTCTGCCATTACGGCAAGTGCAGGTATGCCTCTGTACACATACCTGAGTTGCTTGTAACATTTTAATATGGTACTGCACATATCTTGCTCTCAGCACTCACTGCACTTCTCTAGGCCTTTTTCCATTTTGTATACACATGCTGATGAGTAGTTCCCATATGTGCCTTCCCATATTACTGTATACCAAACATTGCTGCGTATTCCATGGCTGATGCGCACTCACTGTCATTGATGCTCTGTATGGTTGAACATATTGTTACATCTTACTGAGTCATGTTGCAGCAATAACCTGTGCATCAAAGCATTGAATTATGGGGGACGTTCTATGTAAGACGTGGAATGTGACGCTTTTTTGTGGTATTTCTCTTTTTGTGAGGTTGTTGGAAAGTTTACCATTGTTCATGCTGTTGTATGCTGTTTACTTTGTTGTACCACACTGTTAGACATCACACACTGTGATGAGTGATACATAAATGTTAGTGTATACCCCTGCTTTTAGTTAATGTTTGTGCTGATACATTCCTATGCACTGCATGGGCCTGTATTTCTTATGATACTCTCTATTTTATGGCTACCTCCCCATGCTAGTTATCTTTATAATGATACCCCACCTGTCCAGCAGCACCTTCTGTTAAGCACACCTCCTGTGTTCCATCCACTTACTAGTTGGTCTTCTTTGGTGATGCATCTTACAGAATGACTTCCTGTGGGGATGTTTCATCTCTATACATCAAGATGTGCTCCTTGCTGAGTGTTGTGTATATTAACTTGTTCAATGTGCACAACTAATGGTTTCCTTCCATAAGTCATGTTTTATGCTGCTGTTGTTGGGCAACACTGTGTTAACATCACTGTTGGCTTGTCATTTCTCAAAGGTATGTGTCAGACACTGTCATGTTGTCTGATGTAGGACATAAGGTCGCATCCTCCAACACTCTTGCCTATTTCTTCTCACCCCTTTGTCCTCCTGATCATCCTGTGACAGCTCTGATAGCTCATTATCAGGCATCCGAGGTTCCTGGGGTAGGTCACCCACACCAGTGGCTGGAAGGCTACCGTGTTTTGACGTCATCATATGTAAATCATGGCACTCACGGTGACCATCTGTGATATCTTTTCTGGTGTTTATTGGAGTGCACCCCCAGATGCTGGTTTCAGTATGCCAAACACATACTCAATGGTGTTTCATGTTGTGGTGTGTGCCCTGCTGTATGCATCCTCAGCAGAGATTGATGGGGCTTTGTATGATGTCGCTAACCAAGACTCCTGTGGATAACTACAGTCACCTGCTTTCATGGGAATGAGAGGGAATATTTGTTCATCTTGCTTCCTGTTACAATGTCTGTCTACTGCATGCCTTAAAGCAGTGGGCATGTACTTACCTAGTAGGACCTTCTCTGGTATTTCACCATGTGACAGCAGACCTAGGGGCATATGCCATCCATACTGCTGTATCATGCACACTACCTGAGTGTGTTCCCATAATATTAGTAATGAGGCCATCTGCTGAGCATACCACCTGACAAATGATTGATGGTCACCCTTGTCTATTGATGTACTGTTCATCATAAGATACAGCTGGGGATTTGACAGGGACATGGATGTAGTCTATTGCACTGAGGGCAGAGTAGAAATTGGCAGTAGCATAAAACTGTTGCATGACAGTTGTGCACTCCATGGCTGTTGTTGGGAAGGGGATATATTCATCCACCTTGATACACATTGCTGACAAGAAAATGTGACTGGCAGCTATTTAGGACACTCCTATGGCATCTCCCATATGATGCTGAAATGTCTCAGAGGCCAGTATACCTAGAGCCAAGCACACTTTGGTTTCTTCTAGTACTGGTTAACCCACAGGCTATGAGCATACATGTGAGGGTGCACATGTCCTGCACACAGCCTGCACAAGTTCTTAGTCCAATCTGTATTGATCTGTTATTTCCTGTTTAAAGAGTTGAATTAACTGTAGCCTGGCTCTGCATATGGCTGGCTGCCTCCTGGTAGATCTTTGCCAGATCATCCTCTAATGTGGCTTGCAGTAGCCCAGTCTGTTTATTGCATTGAATGCAAGCTGCATTTTATTTTAAAGTTAGGTTTGCAGAATCCACAGGATTCTCTAGGAATTTGTGGCATATTGTTGCATTAAAATTAAGCACATATGGCCTCCACTGAATGCTTTCAGAAAGCTGCTGGCAAAGTACTGTGCCGCATTTTAATTGCATTGGGCACACCCATAGTTTTTTTGGAATCCAGCAGGCATGCACTGAGTCCACAATTATCCTATGCTGAACAGATCTTGGTCTTGTTTTAGCATACGCTATGAAAATATATCCACTGCTGATGAGATGATATCTTCCTTTGGCGTACTTCACTGTCCGTAACTTTCTTTTGGAATCTGACATGAAGTTTTGTGTGTGTGTGTGTGTGTGTGTGTGTGTGTGTGTGTGTGTGTGTGTGTGTGTGAGTGAGTGCGTGTGTGCGCGTGTGGGCGTGTGGGCGTGTGTGTGTGTGTGTGTGTGTGTGTGTGTGTGTGTGTGTGTGTGTGTGTGTGTGTGTGTGTGTGTGTGTGTGTGTGTGTGTGTGTGTGTGTGTAAGCATTTGGTTAGTTAAAATCTGGAGGTGATTTGGAGGGAATTTTTTTTTCTGGAGGAGTGGATTCCATAATTCTACCTGCACATAATGTGACTGCAATTCCTTTTGAAAGAAGGCATTTATTCACAGAAATATCCTGAAAATATTGTTGTCATAAAACATGAATTGCATTTATTTTGATGCTGATGCACCAAAGATGAGGTTGAAAAGGTTCCACAATGGTTCATAGGTAGGTACTAGGCTATCGGCTCTGGGGCCCATATAAGCCTAGCCAAAAAGGTTCCCTGGCTTTCGCCACCCAAGAAAATTATTTTCCTGTGACCCTGTCGAGCAGTGCTGCAGAAGTGATCCCCTGGGGTGAATTTTCTATTTCCCATCCAGTCATCAAGACTTTTCTTAAAGAGGGCCAATGAGGAGCTTTGCTTGACATGAATGGGTAGTTTGTTCCAAAGTATGGGAAGTCTCTGGGACAGGAATCTATCCCTCCAGCATGTTCTGTTTATTGTGGTGACAAGGTTTAGGTCCCTGGACCATGTGGTTCGGAGAGATTGGGATTTCTTTAAGTGTAGCAATTCCAATAGCTCTGGGTTTGACATAGCTTTGTATCTCAGGCAGAGATTGCCTCTGAGTAGGCGATATACGATGGAGTAGAGCAGGAGTTTTTTGAGACGGTCTGTGTATGGCATCTGTTTGAGGCCAGTAATCCTCTTAGTGAGGTATTTCTGTGACCTTTCTAGTTGTTGTAGGTGTCTTGTGAGATACATGCCAAACGGGGCATTGCACTCTATAATGGGTCTGATGAGGGATGAGTAGAGAGGAACAATGACCTCCTTTTTTCTAGAAGAGAACCCTTTTGTGATGAGTTGTATCATGTAGAAGGATTTCCTGACTACTGTGGTGATGTGGTTATCAAAGGAGAGACTGCTGTTCACCTGTGTCTTGAGGTCTCATCACACTTTTGGTGTTTAGTGAGCTACTGCCTAAGTGGGAGTTCATGGGTACTGAGTTTTTCCCAAAGGGGATGAGAATGCACTTCTTGGTATTGAGCTTGTGGTCATGACTTTGACACCAAGCATCTGTCTCTCTGAGGCCCTTTTGTAGAATGTCTACATCATTAGGTGATTCTATTATGGCTCCCAATTTGCAGTCATCTGCAAACTTTGTTAGCCAAAGACCTTCTGTGTTGGCCTGCACTTCAGAGAAGTAGATGCCAAACCAGAGAGGACCCAGGACCGAACCCTGTGGTACTCCACTCATAACTGGTCTGAAGTCGGACTTGGAGTCGGCTACTTTTACTGTGTGGGTTCTGTCAGTGAGCCAGTTAGCCACCCATCTTGTGACACAGGGATTTATGCCCAGTTTAATGAGTTTATCTATAATTCCAGAGTGGGGAATGGTATTGAAAGCCTTGGCAAGGTCAAGATAGGCTGTGTGCACTACCTTGCCTTTGTCTACGGCTCTGGTGACTGCTTCAAAAAAGTCAGTCAGGTTTAGTAGACATGATCTACCTTTTACAATTCCAAACTGAGTGGGGCCCAGGGTTTGGAGGTTACCTATGTCATTGTTTATAAGCTCCAAGATGATACATTCCATGGCCTTGCAGACCAGGCTCATCAGGTTAATGGGGTGGTAGTTTCCGGGATCCGTGGTGGCACCCCATTTGTGGAGTGGAATAACTGTCACTGTGTGTCATTCAGTAGGCATATAGCCTGAGATGAGGCTATGATTGAACATGGTACTTAGGTGGGGTGCCAGTTTGTTCTGTAGCTCATGCAGTACGCAGTCTGGGATGTTGTCTGGTCCCATGGATGCTGTGTTCTTGGCTTTGGACAGTGTGATCTTTACTTGTTCATCCGTGATTACAGGGACTTTGCATTCTTCCAGTATTAAGATGGGCCCTCTTGAGGGTGAGAGGGGGATAAAGTTAGCACTGAACCTATCTGCCAGGATGTTGAAAATATCTGTTGGTTCTGTATATTTAGTGCCATTGTGATGTAACTCAGAGCAGATCTGAGTGTTGCCATTGAGATTCTTGACATAGCTGTAGAATGCTTTGTGTCTGTCTTTGGAATCAGTGGCAATTTTATTTTCATAACTGACTTTGGAGGATTTTATGAGGGATCTCAGCTTCTTGCTGAGTCTGACCAGGGAGTTCCTCCAATCTTGGGATTTTACTCTTTTTTGCAACAGATTCTTCCTTCTGTTGTAGAGTTTGTTTATGGCAGTGGACCACCAGATTGGCTTCCTTTTTTGGAGGATAGCGTCTTGGTTCTGTTGGAGATGGCATGATCCATGCACTCGTGTATGTGCATTTGTGTAAGATTCAGCAGTTGTACCTCTATTTTCCATCTTAATGTGTGTCATGAAGTTTGCCACTTCTGTCTTAAGAAGCATGACATTGACTTTGGAGTAGTTTTTGACAGTGGTTTCCTTTATGGGGGTGGGATATGGATGTCTAGGGTGATTAGGTTGTGGTCAGATCTGACCAGTGAGGAGTTGACCTCTGGCGTGGAACACTGACTACCCATATTGGTAATGACCAGGTCCAGGATATTACTGCCCCTGGTGGGGATGGGGACAAGCTGATCCATGGTGTTGGAATTTATGAATTCCAGAAAATGTTGAGCGAATGAGTTGGTACATGAGTAGTTTTCCCAGTTGATGGTTGGGTAGTTGAAATCACCCATAATTAAGTTATTGGGTTGTACCTTAGTATTTTCCAGTATCTTAAGAAATGAAGAGTGGGGATTCTGGGGCATGGTGGGGGATCTGTAACAAGCTACAACTTAGATTGCAGTCTTGTACAATGTTAGTTGCACTTGGATAATTTCGGATGCATTATGTTGAGTAACTAGCCTGGATGTGTGGATATCCTTAATGAATATGGACACGCCTCCGCCTTTAGTGTTTCGGTCCAGGTTAGCTGGCCGAAAGGTGTGGTATGAATTATAGCCTGGTAATACAGGGGTGCTCTCTGGAGCCTTGAACCAGGTTTGCAACTTAAATAATTTTACTAATCCTTTCCAGAATAAGTAAAGAGCTTTCATAATCAGCATTACTTTAATCAGAAAATTTAGTATAAAGACCCTATTTAGAATAATGGTTTATTATCATGCTGTATCTCTTCCAGATAACTGCACTAAGGGTAGTAAGAACTCATACAATTAGCTATCATAATTCAGTCTTACAGGCATCCTAAACCTAGTTGTACTATCAATTGGTGTACAAAGTAGTACCTTATGCACATCTGGGCAGGTCAGACCATTTGGCCATCATGCTGATTCCTCCATGCACACCACTGCTGAAAAGAGCCAAGCCTACAACCAAACAAGTAAGGATATGACCTGATGGAGCAGTTTTGGCACTACAAGACTGCTTCAAATGTACAACTGGTCAGTGTTTGGAGATGCACCTGTAAAGAACCACGATACTGACATGGAGGAGTATGCGGAATCTGTAATGGCCTATATTTCATAATGTGTCGATGATGGAACAGTCATCAAATGCATCACCATGCATGCTAATCAGAAACCCTGGCTATCTGGTGAAGTATATGAGTTCCTAAAGGCACAAAATGCTGCATTTAAATCAAAAGACAAGGATGCCCTAAGAGAGGCCACAGCAAATTTAAACAGAGGTATAAAGGGGGCTAAGAGAACCTACAGATGTAATTCAGGGATACTTCTCTGACCAAAGGGACTCCAGACGTCTCTGGCAAGGCATTCAAGTCATAATCAACTACAGGCCTGCATACTCCTCATGTGATAACAACACAGAATTTCTGAACAAACTAAACACCTAGTTCTGCAGATTTCATATGGGCAACAACACTTTGCCAAATAAGCTCCCTGTTGAACAGGGTGAGGAGGTGCTATGTCTAAGAACATCTGATGTTCTGAAGACCCTGAGATGAGTAAACCCAAGAAAAACAGCTGGTCCTGATAATATTATGGGAAGGGTTCTAAGAGACTGTGCTACCCAACTGTCCACTGTACTAACAGATATATTCAACACATCCCTGCAACTAGCCATTGTACCCAGTTGCTTCAAAAAATACCACAATCATTCTCTTACCCAAAAAATCCCAACTGACAAGCGTAAATGATTACTAGCCAGTTGCACTTACATCAGCAGTAATGAAGTGTTTTGAGTGGTTGATCAAGAACCAGCTCTCTTCAAGCCTACCTGCATCACAGGATACATTACAGTTTGCTTATAGATCTAACTGCTGCATAGTTGATGCAATAGCTGTAGCACTTTATGAGTCCTTGGCACATCTAGAGAAGAAGAATTGATATGTCAGAATGCTGTTCATCGATTTTAGTTCTGCCTTTAACACTGTCATCCCCAAGAATCCAATACTGAAGCTAATCCATCTGGCCATCAATACCCCCCCCCCATGTAACTGGATACTGGACTTTCTCATCAACAGACCCCAAACAGTATGTGTGGGAAATAGTTCAATCAGTATTACATTGAGCACAGGTGTCCCTCAGAGCTGTGTCTTCAGTCCTCTGCTGTTCACCTTGTTGACTCACAACTGCATTGCCAAGCATGAATCCAACAAAATCATCAAGTTTGTGGATGATTCCACTGTCGTAGGTCTTGTCAGAAATGGTGAGGAAACAGCCTGCAGGGATAAAGTGGACCATCTGATAGGCTGGTACGACACCAACAATCTGGCCTTAAATGTAAACAAGACCAAAGATTAATAATGGACTTCAGGAGGACTCAGGAAATACATCAACCTCTGAAAATTAAGGGGGTGGCAGTGGAAAAATTCAAAAACAGCAAGTTCCTTGGGGGGGGGGTGTACATCTCAGATGACATATCCTGGTTGACTCGTATTAGCCACACAGTCCACAACAATATCTGCACTTTCTATGGAAATTGAGGAAGGCAAACTTGTCTCAGTCCATTCTTAAAGCCTTCTACAGGGGGACTGACCATCAAGATCATCCTCTAAAATAACATCATAGTTTGGTATGGTAACTGCAAGGCTCTCCTGAAGATAGTGAAGACAGCGGAAAAAGTAATTGGTTCCTCGCTCCCATCCATGGATGATATGCATGAGACTCGGTGTATGGGTAGGACTAGGAAGTTAATCAATGACTTGAATGCCAGGCATGACAGTGAATAATTAAATCAATATGCCACTTGCTATGAAGTATCAGCCATAGTAATCACTCTGGCAAATTGCTTCAATAACTGGTACAGTTAGCCTGATTTCTTATGCTATTACTTCACGATTATGCAATAATCAGGAGTGAACCACCACTCCATACATGTGCAATATGAACATCAGAATATAGCATACTACAACTGATGAAGTGCAATATTCTAAGCAATCACAATGTCAAGTCATAGTCTTGCAATACCTATTAATATAATATTGTCTAATATCTTCCTGTCCAAGTGTGGTACTCTATTGTGTTGTTAATATTTTACTTATTACTGTATGCGCATTAGTCTTACTGTCATTTAAACTATGTGTTCATTGTTATGTCTTACACGGGAATCAAAGCAATGTAATTTTGTTCAGCTTGTACTGCTGTGTATATATGATCGACAATAAAGTTTACTTTGACTTTGACTTCAGCAGAGCTCAGCCCTCAGATCAAGTTGTAGCATCATATCTATAAAAAAAACTGTTCAATGATTCTGAAACACTTATTAAACCACCACAGTATGAGCAGTGAAAATTAGGGATCAGTATACTGCCATTACTAATCAAATGTTGCTATTCCACAAGAAGTGTATTTATACAATGATAATATGCTTAGAAATACTAGTACCACTCCTACTTTAATTCGTTGAGTAACACTAAGAGTGTACAACAAAGAGGTATCCCATCTTAACCAATGTGCCAGGCTACATAATCTTAAAGTTGTTTTTTTTAAATGTAAAAGCAATATAGCCTTTGCTTTCACATATATTTATAGATTCACTAATTCCTGATTTAGTTAATAGGACCATTGCCACTCAAAAAGAGTTTTATAATGATGGAATTAAGGTTCCCCTTTGAAAATGTTCTCATATGTGAAACTCTTCTGGCAGACAGTGCAGTACTTGAAAAATTAAAACTTACATATCCAATAACAAAACAAGGAACGATATACTTCAGCAAAGGGAAACAGAAAGGGATAAATACATATTTTAGCTCTCTAACTTATCAACCTACATGTGTTTATATATGTATTCCCAAGCACTTACAAGCACTTACAAAGAATTATTGGTTTCAGAGGTAGACGTCTACAATCAGCAACTGCTGCAAAATACCCAGCATCTTCCCAAACTCAATTATCACCTTAAGGGTGAAACTAACAGGTAGGTTGTACTCTTAGGTAGAACACACTTGTACAAGACATCACCTAGAAAGACAAATTGTAGGCAAAGTTCAACTATTGTCAGCAAGAAGGAGGAGAAAGAGAGGAGAAAGATCAAAATTGTTAAATATTTCCAAATGTATACTTTGCATTGATGAATCACAGTGGAAATGACATAATATGGCACCCCATAATAACCCTTCCTGGAAGCATAAACTAGCTATTTAACAAGCTACATTTGGCTAGGCATACTTATGAGTCATTGTTGTTTTTTTCCCCACCGGGGCGATTAATTTCAAACGTTTAATGTTGTGGTGAGTTTCACTGCAATGCGTTGAATTACACAAGCTATCTGATTGCTTTTTCCCTTTTTTCTTCCACTGTGGTAAAAGTGTGGAGTTGGTACATATAATATGTGTGTGGTGGATGTAGGCCTGTAAAAAATGTATTTATTTTTTTTGTATATTTCAACTAAGCATTTTTGAACTGTGTCTTTCAAACAGTGAATCAAAAATGAAGCATCAGTGGGTAGTAGGTCAACTATTTGATGATATGTGGGGAGCACATAAATGAAGCTTGGAAGAAAAGCTCTCTAGCAATGAATGGTACATTTGGCTACAAAATCTCACAAACAGTTCTCTAGTCACCTGCTTTTATAATGAAACTAAGCAAATATTTTGTGTCAAAATACTGGAAGCCATAAAATGGGAAGAAAAAAATTCAGTGTGTTTTCATCTTACATTCATGAACATTCTGATTGCTATGCCTAGGAGTATCTATCCAAGACACTGGAAGCAGAACATGCTATGATCTGAAATCTTGTATTCATTATGCAGGGCCTAAGCCTAACCTATGTCAGCATAGCCTGTTCAATTAAACAACTTTTTTTGTCTAAAGGTCTAGGACTTTATTCCAAAAATTCCCAATGTAACTCTCCATGGGGTAAGAACTACATGTCCGTATGTAGCTTTCTCATGTCACTTCTCTTCTTTGAGACCACTGGGGGAACAAATAAAAGCTAAATGCAGAAGAACAAAATATTTTACAAAATGCCTCTATAGTTCATTGTAAAACAATTATTGCTAAAAAAATGGACTTACCAAACTAGGCTCTTGAAAGAAGGAATACTACTGAGGTATAAAGACATCGGTACGGCACAAACGAGGTTTGTGGTGCAGTTTCAGAAGTGCATCCAGGCTCATCACATTGTAATGAGAGCTTTCTTGCAATACTTCTCACTTATCAATTACAAAGTAACTTCAGCATCTTTCAGATGAAGTTGATAAAATGACATCATTGTTAGCCCCTTTCGCCTTTTCTTCTGACTCTCTTCATTATATCAAATGTGCATTCACACAGAGGTCACATGCATTCACACAGACATTGCATGCTCCATGCTTCATTTCCCCTTCACCCATAGTTAGTCCTCCTTCCTTTCCTTTTTACATTGCCTCTCTGCTTCTTCTTCACATTCTTTTGTCTGTTGACATTCACTTTCTTAACACTATTTGCCTCTCCACCTTTGTACTTTTACTCTGGGTAGCTTTACCTGCATTGTTTACATTTGTGTATATCATCAGACTTGTGAATTTTAATTTCTCTTCTAACTCCACTTGTTTCTAAATGATAAGTGCTTCATTTTGTGAATATAATGCACTGTCTCCTACTCAATATCTGTTTTCAGCTGATTCCATTTGAAAGCAAGTAAACTCTTATAAGCTTGACAGTAGCTAATATTTGCTATATTCTTCATTTGATTGTCATGTTTTTATTAACTGTCATATCATTACAATTTTATGCATGTTAATTTACTATTCTATGTATGCACATTTACTATTCCATGTATGTACATTTACTATTTTTTATTAACTATCATATCATTGCTAGCCTGTGTATCTATGTATGCACATTTATAGGTTGTTATGTAAACCTTGCATAACTGACTTCTACTTGTTCTGTAAAATGGAGTCTTTCTCCCCAGGCCTCTTCTGAAAATGGGACTTGTACCCAGTTGGACTTTCCCAGTAAGCAAAAGGAATAAATAAAAATAAATAAATAACTGTAATGTGTATTGCGTCTAGCCTGGGTTATGGCTAAAAAGGGTCTTTTCACTAGACCACCTGCCTAATTAACAAATTTAAATAAATACAATAAATAATATATAAAGCACAAATATTCCTTTCAGTTAAAATATACAACAGTGAGTACAAACAAAATCATTATTAATGCAGATATTTTACTATCATTTATAATACTCATGCCTGGTTTACAAATTGTTATCAAAACATACTAAAAGACTCAACTTGTTTTACTTGATTTTAAGGATCTAGAAATAAGGATTCCCAGCAGGCTACCTTTTCTGACCTGCTGCTAGATTGCAAAGAGAATCACCTGGAATATCCATAAAGCTGTTAAACAGTTGTAAAACAACTTTAACCTGGCAGGATAAAGCAATTTAACGTTGAGTGATTGTGCTACATTAGCTGTTCATTGAAAAACGGAAGTCATTTGCCAAGACTTATCATTATTTGTTGGCAGATGAGTTGCTAGCAGCTAAGAGAAACTACCACAGTTTTCCAGCTTTTGAATATAAAAAAATGTTAATCTTGCTTGGATTAATTGGGAAAGTGACCACTATTTCTGATGTATCTCTGTAACTGTATGCAACTATTGTACTGTTACAGATACTGGTGTCTTGGAACTAACTGATTACAATTAAATCGAGGGCAGTTGTATTTTTCAGGTAAGCCTGAAAAACTTCAATGATGTCTTCTCTCCCAGCTTTGTACACTCTCTACCCTTTCAAACTTTTTAGCCTCTCATGTTTATTACCTTTTCAGAATACACTACTATCCTTTCAAAGTACTAATGGTTTTATATGGAAAAATCAGACTCTGTACATTAGTGGCCACAGGGTCTTCTGTTTTCTAATAGTATTAGCTAATGATGTGGCATCATGAGAATATAAACTCACTGTCCTGCACTTTGTAGAAGTATTGCTTGACTGATTGATCTATTTATTGTGACTCACAGTTTAGTTTTTGAAGTTTCGAACACACAGTAGTACATATTGCAATTCTGATAGGGAGGTATTTCAAAGCATGTTGATCACTGCACTTAGGAAGGAAATTGCAAATGTCTTAAGTTCAGTCTTGTTTTTTTTTTATCTTTATTTCTTGCTGGTAAATGCATTTGTTTGGTAATAAAACAAATCTTCTAAAAACACCCAACATATGTTCTTATTAGCAATGTTATTTAATATCAACATATTTTGTGGAATTTCATTATTTTAAGTGATGGTCATCTGTATTCTTCATGAAACCAGAAGTTCACACCCTGTTAGCTTTTATTTTGTTCATATAGGTAGTTTAGGATCATCAAGATTTTTTGTGACTAGTTCTATGCTTAATTCAAATGTTTGATCATCTTTATTTTCCTCTTACACAAATATGAACTTCCATATCAATGTATGACTGCATTGTGCTAGTGATTCTCTAGCTATTCATGAAGCCAAAGACTTGAGATATACAGAAATCATAAATCATTCATTTACATAACCATCATTGCAAAGCTTCCTATCTTCACCATTTCCATCAAAAATATGTACCTCTGGGAATGTTAACATGTTTGTTTGTTACAGGTCTAAATAAGTCAGAGGTGTAGCTAATTATTCTTACACCCAGTGCCAGCTGCCCCCTGATTTGACACTTCCCCTCTTCAATTTTAGGATAAGGAGCAAAAACAAACAAAAAACAAAACAAAAAAAAAAATGACCTCTGTTAGGTTCATAGGTTGGTACTAGGCTATCAGCCCTAGGGCTTATACAAGCCTAGCCATAACAATTCCGGCTATTTCTTCTCACACTATTTACTTCCCTCGACCCCTGTGAATCCTTTTGAAATGATGAAAGCTGCTTGCATATGTAGCTAGCAGCTGCTACATTTTATGACTGCAAATGAAATACTGGAAATCTAAATGCCAGTAATGGACTGAAGACCCTAACAGTTTACAGTTGGAATGTCTGCCACTTTGCCCTACCCTAGCTTTGCTTCTGACTTGGGAATATTAATCAAGGTCCCTGTTAAATGTTAACTTACTTTTTAAATGTAATCAAACATTACTACACTGGTAGTAATAGACTTAACTGACTGAGAAAATCAAAAACTCAAAACATCAAGACGTGTATTTTGAACATATCTATATATTAATTAATCAATTAATTTAATTACTTTAGTTTGTTAAGTGGATAAATGAGCTGGTCAAAAAGATCTTTTTCAGTCATGACCTGAACTATAAGACAGAGACAATGCAAACAATGTTATATTTACAGTAATGAAATTAAATAAAAACAAGTTAAACCGAAGCCGAAGGTATACGTTGAAAAGCAAAAAAAATTAAACACAAGTAAACTGAGTAATTTTACAAGCAAAATGTTTGCATAGTGTTTTATAGAGCTGTAATAGAGCAAATGTAGTACTCTAGAGAACTAGGATGCTGAAAAGAAATAAGGCAAATATGGTGATTGTGTAATAGAGAATAACAAGTATAATAATTCTGTGAGAAAAAGGGTCATTAACCTTTTATCTATGATGTTATGGTGGAGTTTTTGGGGGGAAGCACAATTATCCTGAAACTCAGTTCTCAAAATGTTAAAATAATTAAATCTCACAATATCATACACAAAAAAATATGAATATTCTGCTTTCAACCTGCAACTACAGTCTCAGCTTTTTATTGGTCCAGGGACTGTGGAGGTGAATCCCCTCAATGATAACGGTGCAGAGGAGCTTGTCTGCTGTAAGAAAGCATTAAAATGCTTGCAGTCAGTTTGTTTCAATTTCCTCTTTTTTTAGTCATAACTTAGATTTAAACTATATTTCAAATACTGCAGTTTTCACTGATTGCAATATTCATTTCCATCTGATCTGTGAACATACCTCTCATAGGATTGCCAACTGTCCAGAATTTTTCAAGACTGTCCAGAATTAAGGGATGCTATCCAGAAAACAGAAAAGACAGCATATTGTCCTAAAAAAAATGCAAAAATCAGTTTTCTGCATCTGTGTGACTGATTGTTTATGTCTTTGTATTCCACGCGTGTGGAATTTGAATTCTTGAAGACATTTGAACCGTGCAGTGGACCACAAATGAACAGTTCAGGTACTTATGAAATGTTGCAGCTTTACCTACTCATTCCACAGTCTGTTTGCATATATAGAGGAAGTAGAATGTGGAATTCCTAGCTGTACAGTAATAGTACAAAGTATTGTTATTGGATATTAAGTAGCTATGCTGGCTTCTAAAGTTGCAAGTAATAAAGATGCTAGGTCTGAAGGAGTCATTTCGAAACAGAAGGCTACTAAATTATGATACTGTTTTTAGTTATGATGCGGTTTTACTCATGTTTTCACTAAGTGATTAAGTAGAATATTTTTGTTGCATTTAATTATGCATTTCAGTATTATTGGTGGGGACTTAATAATTTAATGTGATCAAATAAGTCTTTTAAATGGTTCTTTTTGTGGGTGAATTTATTTCTGGTAACAGATGTAGTCACAGACTTCTGACAAATATTAGTAACTGGTGCTATACAAACGTAATGTAGCCAAAGGTACAGGTGTGAAAAGCCGGAGGGTGCTGTTATACTAATCAAATACAGTTGCATCAAATACTGACAGACAATTTAAGCACACCCCTCTCTCTATAAAGATGATGGTTGTCAAACCAGTATTCAGTGGGATCATGTCAGAAGACCATATGATCAATGTGCACATTCATGTATCTGATTTTATGACTGCCTTATAAACCTTAGATTACCAAATACACATGATACTGCATATATGTGTATATGGTTCCCATTTAGAATCTCGAATTGCTGAAAGCTTGAAATTCATAAGCTCGAGCCCAGAATCTCGAGTTTTCAGCAACTTGAAATTCTAAAGAGGACATAAAAGACATGCAAACATGTCTTTACAATGTTTTTGCAGGGGGGGGGGCAAGCCTCTCAGGACCCCCCACACCCCCCTACTTAAATATACCAACTCCAAGATTGCACTACAATGGTGATGAGGGAAATCTCTGATTCTGCGCTGTATACAGAAGCGCACAACGGGAGAATTTCCATTCCTCCGCTATAGTGCGGTCATGGAGCTGGTATATTTCATCAGGGAGACTGCAGGGGGACTCGGCCTCCTGCAAACATGTCAGTAAACTTCCTTTTTTTTTTTTTTTTTTTGTCTCCCCTTCACAAGTTCGAGTTACTGAAACTCGAGATTCTGGGTTCAAGCTTATGAATTTCGAGCTTTCAGCAATTAGAGCGTGTGAAGGGGAACTATATATATATATATATATATATATATATATATATATATATATATATTTTATAAGATTGAAATACTGTAATCTCGAATTATAGAATCTCAAGCCCATAAAGTAGAAAATCCAAATACCCAAAATCACACAATCACGAAGCCCTAAATCCTGAAACCACGAAACCACGAAATTCAAACTCCCAACACTTGCAAACACCATTACAACACACACGCACACAAGTAAACAAGCAGACACACCTACCCTTATGATATGCAGGGGGGCAAGCCCCCCTGCAACCTCCACACATCCCCTACTTAAATATTCTAACTCCAAGGTCGCACTACATACACGCACACAAAAAACAACACCACACAAACTACATTCCTCTCGCACACACACATCACAGTAACAACACATACTAACACAAACTACAGCCCCCACCCAACACTGTTAAACATAAACACTTACCTGAATCCATGAACACAAAACAACAGCAGAACCACTAATTTAAAATCTCCCGAATTCAAGATTTTGAATTTTGCGCTTCTGTGTTTGAGATCTTCCGATCCTTCCACTTTATGAACTCGAGACACTGAAATTCAAGATTTCAGTATTTAGGTTCACAGGTAGGTAATAGGCTATCTGCCTGAGGGCATTTATAAGCCTAGCCAGAGTGTGCTGGCTTTCTCCTCCCCATTGATTAATTAACTGATCCTCTGTCAAGCAGAGCCAATTAAGTGATCCCAAGGGTGTATTTTCTGTTACCCATCCACTTGTCAAGGTTTCTCTTGAAGATTGTTAGTGACAGGCTCTGCCTGATGTAGTTTGGAATTTTGTTCCAAAGCATGGGGAGTCTCTGTGACAGAAATCTATCCCTCCAGCATGTTATATTTATTGTTGTGGCAAGGTTTAGCTCACTAGAGCTAGTGGCTCGCAGTGACTTGGATTTCTTTAGGTGGAGCATGTCCATCAATTCTGAGTTGGACATGGCTTTGTAAGTCAGGCAGAGATCACCTCTGAGTAAGCGATATGCCACTGAGTACAGCCAGAGTTTTTTCAGTCGGGCTGCAAAGGACATATGTTTGAGGCTAGTAATCCTCTTGGTGAGGTACTTTTGTGGTCTTTACAGCTGTTGGAAGTGTCTTGTGAGGTACATCTCAAATAGGGCATTGTACTCTATGATGGGTCTAATGAGTGACGAGTAGAGGGGCACTATAACCTCTTTATTTCTAGATGCAAACCCTTTGTAATTAGATGGGCCACATAGAAGGATTTCCTAACTACTTTGGCAATATGATTGTCAAAGGAGAGATTACTATCTACCTGGATCCCCAGATCTCTTATTACCTCTTCTGTATTAAGGGGGCTGCCACCTATGTGGTAATTCATGGGTGTTTTATTTTTCCCAAACGGGATGACTATGCATTTTTTGGCATTTATCTTGACGCCATGACTTTGACACCAGGTGTCCATCTCAGTAAGGCCCTTTCTTAGGATGTCTGTATCAGCCAGAGTCAGTTATGGTGTCCAGTTTGCAGTCATCAGCGAACTTGGTTAGCCAGAGTCCACCTGTGTTTGCCTGTACTTCTGAGAAGTGTATGCCAAACAGTAGGGGTCCCAGGAGCAAGCCTTGTGGGACACCACTTGTGACTGGTTTAGAGTCGGACCTGGAGCCTGCTATTCTTACCATGTGAGTTCTGTCTGTAAGCCAGTTGGCAACCCATCTCATGAAGTAGGGGTTTATGTTCAGGCTGGTGAGTTTTTCTGTAATACCCGAGTGGGGAATGGTGTTGAAAGCCTTGGCAAGGTCAAGGTAGGCTGTGTGAACCACCTTTCCCTCATCTACAGCCTTGGTGACTGTCTCAAATAAGTCAACCAGGTTTAGTAGGTATGATCTGCCCTTAACAAAGCCGAACTGGGTCAGGTCAAGTGTTTGGAGGTTCCCAATGTCTTTGTAAATGAGTTCCATGATGATGCACTCCATAGCCTTGCAGATCAGGCTAGTCAGGCTTATGGGGCGACAGTTATTAGGGTCAGTTGTTGCCCTTCCTTTGTGGAGAGGAATAACTGTTGCTGTGCACCATTCTATGGGCACGTAGCCTGTGGAGAGGCTGAGGTTGAACAGCTTTCGAGCTTATAAAGTGTTCCTCTATAGATATATATATATATATATATATATATATATATATATATATATATATATATATAGACTCACTTCATAATCTCAAAATACTGAAACATCGAATTTCAGTATCTCAAAACTATGAAACCGAATCCACAAAACACCAAAACTACAAAACTCCGAGCCCAAAGCGGCGAAATTCAAAACACCTAACAAACCGCATGCACTATACCATACATACACCACAACACCCACATCACAACATAAACAAGCAAAGACTACACACATACGCAACTCATACACACATAAGCAGGGGGGCATGCCCCCCTGCACCCCCCACTTATATATACTAACTCCAAGATTGCACAAACAGGAAACAAAAGCAAACTCACACATGCACATTCTCCAGTCCCTGACACACACATCAAACATATCAGCACACTCAAACACACTCTAACCCCCACTCAAATACCTTTCAAAACACTCACTTACCTGACAAAACACCTAGATCCACACATGGCACTGTGCACCATAAACACAATCCCGGACATCACGTAGCATAAGGCCATAACCACAAATTCGAGATATTCGAATTTGTGATTATGAACTTTTGCTATTTTAAACATTTAGGTTTATAGTCTTGCGATACTGAAATTTGACATTTCAGTATTTTGAGAGTATAAATGGCTCCCATATATGTGTGTTTTTATATATATATATATATATATATATATATATATATGTCCCCCACATTTTTGTTGAATGCCATTGCTTCAACCAACACAGGGGGTGTGGTTTAATGTCAATAGTATGGATAGCCACGGAGTGGAAATGTTGATATTGTGTAATGTCGAGATAGGTAAGTGAGGTTGGAAGGGTGAGAGTATTTCTGCAAGTGTGTGAGAGGTAAGGTTAGGATCAGGGATGAGTAAAGGATAGGTGTTATATATTTGTGCATGAGTTTCTGTATTTTAGGCTTAGCATCAGGGTTAGGTTAGGGGATAAGATATATTATTGTTTTTGTGTCCAAGTTTGTCTAGTGTAGTGGTAGTGTTATGGGATGGATTTAATGAAGGTATGGTGTAGGGTTAAGGTTGTGGAAAGTGACAGCATTATAGGGTTAGCACTCATTACTAAAGTGGTACGGGGAGCAAAGCTGTTACATAACTCACTGTGATCCCCATGCTGTCATATGACATTGTAAATAGTTTTTTTCATAAATGTACATAATTTATTGTATATTGCTGCTTATGTAGCTCTATACGTTAGATATAAGGTTTATTCCTGTGCATGTTAAAACAGTTGTAAATGCGCTATATGTAATACAGCTGTCAACATTCTTTTCTATTTGCTTGTTTAGCCTGGGGCATGGCTGAAAATTATTCTCAGACCAGTTTACTGACCTGTGTAACTTGTTAACTCAGCAGACTAATTCACATGCAGACATAATATACTGTGGCTAACATGTCTGTATTTGTGTGCTTTTCTATGTGGCCACCTGGGTTGTTCCCCTTCATGTCACTTTCTTGATATTCATATTGAGTAGGACTGATGTCCCAGATCTAACACAATGGGGTGAAAAATATGGTCTCACTATACTAAGAAGCCATTGTTGCAGCTCTGGATTTTATGTGGTCTAAAAGAATTTATATGTTGGTAGAAACACCAGCAATTCATCATTAAACGTCAAACTTATTAATTCACTTTAAGTGCTCTGATTCTGTCTCTCTCTCACTCTCTCACTCTCTCACTCTCTCTCTCTATATATATATGTATACAGTTATATATGTATATGGGTCCCCTTTGAAACATCTAAAACCCATAACATGTAATTTCATAACACTGAGACCAGAACATCTAAAACCCAAAACATCTAAAACCCAGAACATCGAATTTCATAACATCTAACAGTACAAATCACATGAAAATAACATCTTACGCGTGTAAGAGTGCTTGGGGGCATGTCTGAGAGCAGAGCTCTCAGAATATACACACCGCTGCAATGAATAACAGCAGAAAGTCCTAAAAGAATGAGAGAGACCGCTCATAGGTGTACACACACACCCCCAGCAACATTCCCCCCACGTGTACAAGACCAATAGTTAACACAAACATATAAAGATACTTTATTTTTTATGAAACAGATTAAATTTAACCGTAGGTGCATGGGTTTGCCCATCGCTTAGCTACGGTTAATGCAGCTTAAATGGCAGAAGATAAAAAGAAAGATATAAGCGAATGAAGCAGCATAGCAATTGTGTAGTGGGCAGAGCAGAGCAGAGCAGAGCCTTACGAGCAGTTATTCCTGGTTCGAGTCCCACTGCAGTAAATTCTGTGTTCTATGTTAAATCACTTTATGACCAATATTTTTAGTTGCATAACCTACTAAATAACATATATTTGTGAACTGGAGTACTGCATTAAATGCAGATGTGAGGTGTCAGTGTCATAATGTTGCAAAGTCTACAGATAATCACATGTGCCCCATACAGTATATGTACACAGGAATCAGGGATACACATGGAAGGCAAAATGTGTAATGTATGATAACTCCATACAGCTTCCAAAGCCCCCATCTTCCCAAGAATCATTAGACATTACTGTTGAAATTAGTGCAGTGGTAAGTGGAAGTAAGCACTAGTAAGCAAGTGTAAGCACTATTAAGCAGTAGTAAGTGAGAGTAAGCATATGTAAGCATTAGTAAGCAGGTTTAAGCTCATTTGCATAGGGATAAGCAATGCGCACACAGTTTAAGCAATATTGAAGCTAACTCTCTGCAAGTATATTTAACCGGAGGTTAACATTACTTACCTTTGCGCAGACCCACACAAACCCACTTACAAGTGCCTAAAAGTGCCTTAATCACACTGTATGCAACAGCTACTGTTCTGCCCTGAAACAAAATACACAGCCTTTGCAGGTCTTGAACCCAGGACACTATAGTCACTGTAGTTAACCACTAAGCCATCACAGCAGTACATAAGATTGAGGTATCAACAAACAAATCCTCACTATAGTAAAATCAAACTGAACATGTGAAAGGAATCTATACACAGTCTTATGTTCTATAACCTACTACATAACATAAATATGTGAACTGAAGTACTACAGTAAGCCCAGATGTGAGGTGTAATTGTAATAAAGTGTTGAATTCTCCTAATAAACACAAGGACCCCATGCAGTGTACATACACATAAATCATGGATACCAGACACATATATAACATGTAATGAATAATACATCAATGCCAAAAAGCAAATATAATGCAAATTAAATATTAAGCAATGCTAAGCATTGCACAGGCCAGCTTAGTAGGTGTAAGCAATGTGTAGGCCAGCTAAAAACAATGCCAACCTTAGGTAAGTAGGTTTGCCCATAGCTCAGATTTTTCAAAACTGTCCAATCATGGCAAAGTGCGGGAAATCAGCCCTATTTAAACCCAACAGGTGGGAATACATCTCATAACTGGTTGTAGCTTCCCTTTCAGACACCATGTCTGGAATGGGAGGGGGTGTGTACTTTTGGCCACAGCACTGGGGCAACCAGGAGTCCAAAGTCATGGCAGGACTCCTTGTCAAAGACCAACAGCAGAGACTGCTGCAGTGCCAATACCAGGGTTCTCAATATAAAGCAGAAGCCTGGGACCATGTTGCTCATGACCTCACCAGTGCCACTGGCACACCCTAAACTGTTCAGCAGGTCAGGCATCACTATGCTGACCGGAAGCAGTGAAAGTGGCATCTCTTGGATCAGTGGATCCAAGAGTCTAGGAGGACAGGGGAGGTTCCAGATGTGTGTAAGTATCACTCCACTACCTGTTTAATAATTGCCAGCTCATGTATATTAAGGATAGGTATGGCTAAATATTTCTCTTATGTCCTTCATAGCGGCAAGTGAGTGAGCTGCGAACCAAGAGGCCCATGGAAGTCGCTTGGAGAGGTTACGACATGAGGCAGGTTAGTAATACTCTTGCATGTATGGTCATAGGAAATAAATCTAAAAGTATTAGTAAGTTAATTCCCTGTATAAAACCTGTATTGTTTAAGGCAAGTACTGCATACACCAGAGAATATGGCAGGAAGAGTCTCATATAGGTTATATGTAAATAAAAGCATAATAGCCTGACAATAAAGGTCTAACTGCTGGACTGCATGTGTTTATTCTGGTATCATATGGTAATGTAGATTTCCAAACATGTAATAGTACTGTTGTATTAAGCACTGTTTCTCACACTGTGCAACATAAATAAAATGTGTAGGTATGTATGTATATGACTGGTGTAATCCCCAGAGGTCATTTAGTAAAACTGTGAGAGACATAGACAGAAAACAAAGAAAAGACAGACAACAAAATCCAAATAGCACATGCAACTGAGATGTAAACTGTTGTATTTTTATCACACACAGCCATGGTTCGAATCCTAGGAGTGGTAGAAGTCTGCATACAGAATCATACCCCACAACTGTACAGATATGCCCAGAATGTCAATTAAATTGGCCCATATCTGCTGCCTGTCACTCTGTCCCCCTGGGAAATCAGTGGGATGATCCCAGACGTATAGGCTGCAAACAAGAAATACAACTGATTGTCACACATCTATAAGAACAAACCTGACACTCTAGCAGCTCCCCAAACTGTTATGAGAGTAATAAGCCAAGTATGCCCCATCTACACCCCCATTTTGTCAAGCTGTGGCCAGACTGTGTACAGTAACAGAGTGAGATGTAAGTGCATAATACTAATGTGGATTCTGGTACTTTGTGTGTCAACATTCAGGTAGACCTAATAAGCATTGCTCCCACAGGTCAGTCAGATATGGACACTGTGCCTAGAAATAAAAGATTGATACACTGTACTGGTACTGTTTACTCTGGTATTGTATGGCATTGTGAGTGTTGCAGTTGCTCTGAATAATAAGGTCTCACTCATCACTGTTATCTACACTGTGCTACATAATATAACTGTCTAGGAAATCTAGTATAAGAGTGTTGTAAGTCACTAAAGGTTGAAGAGGGCATTAGTCTACATATGTCCCGGTTCACCTGCATGTGGTCAAGACATGGCCAGAGTCTGTGCAAAAAGAGATGGACAGGTATGTGCATAACATCAACCTTGAAACTGGGAGTATGTGTAGAAACAGTTAGTGTTAACAAATAATTCCTCCACAGGTATACCAGGTAAGAGGTGTATACTGCAGGTAAAACCAGTTCATGTATATAGTTGTTGATAGCCATATCACTGTCCAAACTAAGGCAATAGGGTAGTGTAGTAATACTTGTAAGGTACAGATAACAGCACTGAGTAGGAAAGTAATGCAAACTACAGGAATATGCTAGTTGTTAATTGACTCCCCCCACACCATATCTACAACAATAAACTAAATATCCAACTCAATTGGTATTTGATGACTTCACTGTAATGTTGGGACATATGTCCTATTGTTTCATAATTATTTAAATCTGTTTCTATACATGTGTTATGTTGAAATACTCCAACATTGGTAGCATGGTGTCATCAATGTACCTGCATGTGTTGTAAATACCACTGTGGTCACATATATGCATGTGTTCTGTTTGCTATGCAACTATTCCATATCTGGAGTCTGGGTTAATGCGAATATCGATGCATGCTGTTACCTAATCCTGGAATGTGTTGACTATTACTAACCCACATATGTTGATAAAACATAAACACCATAGCACGTATGGGAATGTGGGTCCCAGTGGACCCATCTGTCCCACCTCAGTTGGCAGAGGCACCGGGCACCAGCATATCTGGGGCCCAACTGGGACATCCTCGTCCATTGGTCCTGCACCACCTTCAGGTGGAACCTCCTCAGGGGATGGGGCTCACCCCCCCCCCGAGAACAGGCACAGATAGGAACCCTTCACCCATCGCCAGGTCCAGCTTGTGGTGCGTAGCGAGCTCAATCAGCAGTTTAGAAATCTGCTACACCAGCTTGAGGGATGCGTGTCATGACTAGAGGGTCGGCCTGGCTCTCCGACTCAGTCCACAGCACAGCCACCTTCAGAGCTGTGAAGGTGTAGTGGTGACTGCCCATGAGTGGGGACCTCAGTCCGACTGTTTCCACTAGGGGGCTCATGGGCTTCCAAATTCCCAACACCCCTCCCCATAAAGGTGTTTACCTCCCACATGTGTCAAATACCACCCTTGTATGTGTCTTGTTTGTCTTGTCTGTTAACCTACCCAATCTG